>NW_019419694.1:6606-8637 GCF_000390285.2 Anoplophora glabripennis
CAATCCGCAATATCCGACACTTTGCCAAACAACTTTAAGTCATCAGCAAATAAAAGTTTTTCACAGCATATTTGAGATGTTAAATCGTTAATAAAATATAAAAAAAGTAGGGGTCCTAAATTAGACCCTTGAGGAACTCCAGAAGTGGCTGTGAAAATACTAGAATTGTGTCCAAAATACGTAACGTATTGCTTTCTATTCATAAGATATGACTCGAAAAGGTTGCATAAATTATAACTGAAACCGAGTGCACTCAATTTTTGTAAAAGAATTTTATGATCGACACGATCAAACGCCTTTGCAATGTCAGTGTAAATCACATCTACTTGCCCTCGTATATCAAGTTCATTGGATATGAATTGTGTAAGTTGACATAAGTTAGACACTGTAGATCGTCCACGCATGAAGCCATGCTGATCCCATGATATTAGAGTTTTTGTAGCAGGATAGATGCGATTATAAATCGCTATCTCGAATATTTTTGAGAAATTGCAAAGAATTGAAACCGGTCGATAATTCTTAACTTCGGTGTTATTACCACTCTTAAAGATCGGACATACTCTCGACAATTTCCATATTTCAGGAAACGTAGATGATTTTAATATTAAATTGTAAATAATAGAAAGTGGCTGTAAGAGAGCTCTTGCACAATCTTTCACAAGAAAAGCCGGTATCTTATCGTGACCCGATGTCATTTTGTCTTTTAAACTATTTATTGCCTCTAATATTTCTTCATCAGTTAAGCTCGTTATATACAAAGGCATTACATCATGGCTACATAATTGCTGAAAAGGATAATCCACGTTACTATTTGTCCCAGAATAAACACCACTGAAATAATCGGCGAAAGCGTTAACAATAGATTTAGGTGAGTCGAAAATATTTAAGTCATAGGTAACTGAGCTAGGTATTCTAGATGTGCCCTTTTTGTGTTGAATATAAGACCAGAATTTGGTAGGGTCACTTACTACTGCATTTTGTATGCTGTTGATATGGTTCTTGTAAGCAATATTTATTTGTCTTTTTATCAGAGACCTCAGCCGTTTAAACTCAAGCAAAAAGTTTACATTCTTTTCCTTTTTATATTTTAATCGATATTTATTTTTCAACATGATATTGTTTTTTATCTCAGTGGTGTACCAAGAAGGAAATTTATTCTTGCGTTTAAAAGAATATGCTGGAACATGACGATCCAAGATAGCATTAAAAATAGCGTAAAAATCAGAACATGCACCATTTACGTTATCAGTATTAGACAAAGAGCTCCAATTTGCATTTAATATGTCACTATAAAGTTCAAGAAAGTTAGCTCTGCGGAAATTGTAAGCTTTACTCTCACAATTTGGAGAAAAAGTCACATTAGTGCTATCATTTATTACAAAATTAAGTATGAGGGCCGGATGATGTAAATCTTCACGAACTAAAGGTGCTTCATCCCTAACAACTTCACAAACATTAAAATTAGAAAAAACTAGATCTAAAAGGCGATGATTATTTGAGATAGAAGAGCTCACATTAACTTCGCCAGAAATTATCGAATAAGCAAAGCAAATAAAGTGTAAAAAATCGAAGGAAGAATACCAGTAAACATATAACAAATCTATTGTTTACCGAGCTAAGAATAACATTATGTCTTTTTCAAAAACTGTACTGTTGGTATATTTTTATGAATTAAGCAAAAGTATGAAATCTTCTTCGTTACGGTCAATATATGCGATGCTCAGAGCTACTTTGAATGTCAACAACAACATTGATATTGGAAATTATCTAAAATTAAAAGCATTCTTAAACCGGCAATCTGATGGATATCGTACTGCTTTATAACCACCCTGTATATAATTAGCTCGAAATTTCACTGAGCCGATTTTAACGTATATTTAATAATTGTTATGAGAAAAAATAGAATAGAATAGAATGGTAGAAATACAGGGTGTAAGAAGTGCGACTGCCATAACTTCATCATGAGATAGAGTAATCATAAATGAAGAAAAATAGTATATTATGTTACTAGGAGTAGAAGGCGATCATTAT
>NW_019419695.1:0-6802 GCF_000390285.2 Anoplophora glabripennis
ATATAAAAATATTGATTTTTTTGGGGGTTGAGGGGGTTAAATTAATTTTGAAGGGTTAAAATAATGTTGACAACATTTTTTTATTGAGAACTGTTATCTAAAACATTTCAAATAAAAAAATACCAAAAAAAAATTTTTTCAAAAAATTCATTTTTAGGAGGTACCTAATTTTTAGAAGTAATTTTTTCGTCGAGCTACCCCAAATTAAAAAAAGAAGGTTCTACGTTACATAGCAGCTTAGATATTACAAATTAGACATTGTCAGTTTTTTCCTGGTTGACAAGAAGATCCCCAACCACCACTCCCTGAAAGGCTACTGCCTCGTACTCTTACTTTGACGGGCTCTGGATTGATCAATTATGGGCAAATTCAATTAAAATTAACAGGGCATAAAGTTTAAACCTTCTTTTACAAAATGTTAAAATTTCAGGTCTTAAAGTTTATAATAACAAATTGCTCTGATTTAAAAAAAAAATGGTAACTCCGGACCTATTGGTCGCAGAAACTTGTTTTTTTTTTTCAATTTATAGGTTTTTTACGAGCTTTCAAATGATGTATATAACTTCTTTCAAAAGTTAATAACCGCGAAGTTATTTTATTTGTTTATTAGGGAAAAAGTGCCTTCTATTTGGTAACAATTATATACAACTAAATTTGAAAAAAAAATAATTTTAACTAGAGGATACTTGGTGTCCCTTCGAAGAAAATGGGCCCAAAAAGAATGTTTTAGTCATAACCCTTCCCCCGGAATAGTAATTTGAAAATGATCATTTTTTGCAAATATAAATATGTAAATGTTTTGCAAAAACTATTTGACCAATCGAATCCATCTTTTGCATATCTTTTAAGGATATAAAAACTCACATTTTGGGAAAGTTTGGTCATATTTTATTAATTATTTAAAAAGTTATTAACAATTAAAGAAAAAGCAGTTTTTCCGTTTAATTTTGCAATAACTTTTTTGTTTATAAAGCAATTTTAACTTATAACGTCTCATTTTAAAGATGAGTTTCTCTAGATCAAATCATCTGTTGAACATTTTTGCTAAGATTAATAGTTTTTTTACAATAACGCGTAGAACGAAAAATGACGATTTTTTTACCTATTTGTTGATAAAAAACAGTGACTCTATACTTTTTTCATGGCCAATTTGATGAGACACCTTTTGTATTATCATTCCAACAAAAAAATCACGCCCAGTAATTAATAAATTTCAAAATGTTTCCTTTCCTGGTCTATATGGACTAAATAAACAAACTGTAGATACTGTAGAAGGTGTTCTACTTAAAACTTATTATTCCATAGCTCTGGCAACATCAACAATACAAAAAACGTTCTAAATAAAAATATTTTTTTCATGGAATAATTAATTATAATTGCAGGCTTTAGATTTTTCTGTTAAATTTAACACAGGCGCGTGCGAAATTTAATTCACGTTCGATTTTATTTTTATAGTGTGTTAGATATACAATATACAAGGTGACAGCAAAAATGCACTTCATTCGAATTATTATTCGTCTTATTGATATTTTCAATGCAACGAAAAAATCCGTGTTAAGCGAAGCAAACAATCGAACACAAACGTCAAAACCGCGGTACAGTTCTAAGGGTGGTGGGCTCAGGGGTAGTTTGGGTCACAGGAAGGGGTGTTTTCCTCTAACAGCGCCATTTCCGACGGGAGCATCCGCAAATGCGCCCATTTCCCCAAATCGGAGGGACGAAATTATGTCGGTTTCGGCTTACATTGACAAACGGCGCGTTATACGCGTGAAGGAAGTCGTTATTGGACGGACGACGATCCGCGCGACTGGTAAACTCGATAAGCGAGCGGTTCCCAACATTTTTCGAACCGGCAAAACAAATAACGGAAGGCAAGGAAATAATTTGATTTCGTTCTCTCTTGCTGTTTTTTTAGATATCTCGATGAAATGGTAAGAAAAAATTACTTTGACGTGGTCTAATATTGTAGTATTTACATCTTAGAAACAGCCAGTAAGATTTGGCCAAGCATTTTAGTTACAACTCGTATACAATTAGAGAAGTCTTTCTTTAGAAAAAAATAACAATAAAAAAATTAACGACGATTTTGATTGATCTGCCCGGCAAACCTTCCAGATTTGAACCCTATTTGGCAAGAAGGAAGCAAAGTTTGGTGCCTTTCAAGAATTTTCAGTTTCGTTTATTTGGTAAGGGGAGGACTTTTCTCCAAATAATTTGACAAAAAAGCGAGCTATCTTTCTTTCACGAAATGTTAATACATCGTTTATTTTTAATAATGGGTTATTTTTTTAATGGGTTAGAAGCGTATGAGAGCTTGATCCAAATTAAAAACAGGCAGTGAGATTACATACAATTCTTTTGTTATATTTTTCTCACAAGTGCAGGAAAAGCGTCATTAATATAAATTACGTACGACTTGAGACCGAGTATCTCAAAAACCACGTAAAAATCTTGTTGATAATAAACAACAAATTCTAACGAATAAAAGCATTTTATGTGAACGAGAAAATGTAGCTCGATAAATTAAATTAATATCGATGCGACAGATACAACTTATTTGTCGGTTCTTACGCGAAACACCCTGTATACAGGGTGTTTTTAAATGAAGTAGCAAAAATGGTACCAGTGAATGTAGAGCCAAAAATAAGAGGATTGAAGTAAAAATACCTTGTATGAAAGTTGCACCCCTGAGGCGATATACCCCCTTAAAGGAGGGGATTGAAATTCACATTTTAATTTCTTTCTTTAACATGGGTTAAAGATTAAACATTTCTTTTTAACATGGGGAATGCTAGAGACACGAAAATTGGTATGAGCATTCTACTAATAAAATGACAACTTTTCAATATTTGTTCGATCATTGGCGTATTTTATAAAGGAGTGAAACAGTCAACCCCATTGCAATATTTCATTAGACATTTTTTATATGACGCAAATTATTTATTTAAAAATATTTATTGGGAAGACTGACTTATTGCGCAACTTTTTTACGTCTTGTAATTTTTCGATAAAACCGATAGTTTTCTAGTAAAAAAATTAGATGCGTCATCGTTCACTAAAGGGGTAATTGCGAAAATTTGTAAAAATAAAGTAGGCGGATGTCATAATAAATAAATTGTTATTTATCATATTAATAAATTGACACTTTCTGTCAACCAAGAATTAGTACCAATTGATTAATTTATTATCAGAATAATTATGACAAATAACATTTATACCAATGACGAATACGTCGACAAGCTCCAAGTGTTTTTCGAATCCAGAAAAAATAGTAACGCATATCCAAACCGACCGATTCCTCATAGACAAACATTGACCTCGGTGGAATGAAGGCTTCGCGAAACTGGTAAAATTCAGCCCAATCGTGAGGGTGCCGGAAGAAGGCGTAATATCCGAACTGTTGAAACTGAGGAAGCTATACTGGAACATGTAGAACAAGACTGTGGTACAAGCACAAGAGAGGTGACCAGGCAACTGCAAGTTTCTCACAGTCTTGTGTGGAATGTAGCTCATGAAAATCTTTTGTACCCTTTTCACCATCAACCCGTGCAAGAATTGAATGACCCTGATTTACCTAACCGCGTGGATTTTTGTCAATGGTACATTAATATTTCCAAGCATGACTTAAATTTCCTAATGAATGTACTTTTCACCGATGAAGCAAATTTTCCTAGAGTAGGTGCAGTAAATCTTCATAATGTTCGTTCATGGTCGGAAGAAAATACTCATGAAATATTTGTTTCAAGATATCAACATAATTTCAGTTTAAACGTTCAGATGGAAATTGTAGGAAATACTCTAGTAGGTCCTTTTATTCTTCCACACAGGCTTGGAGCGGTCGAGTATCTTAGATTTTTGAACGAAACTCTTCCAACATTACTTGAGGTTGTACCCCTCGCTACACGTCAGGTGATGTGGTATATGCACGATGGGGCGCCTGCACATAGTACACTTACCGTTAGAGAATGGTTAAATTTAAATTGCCCGAATCGCTGGATTGGTCGTGGTCGTGATGCCCCTGTTTGTTGGCCTGCATGTTCACCTGACCTAACGCCTATGGATTTCTTTTTGTGGGGACACATAAAAAGTATTGTTTATGCCACTACTGTTGCCTCCTTAGAAGAACTACGCTTCAGAATATTTCAGGTTGCAGATGATATTCGCAATAACCAAGAACTGTTTGTGCGAGTGCGTTATAACTTCAACAGACGTATTAGGCTATGCTTGCAGCAAAATGGAAATTATTTCGAAAATTTCACAATAGTATTTTTCAGCCAATTAAAGGCCTGTATTTTGTAGCGTTACTATAGCAACTAAGAAAATTTCCGGAAATTTTTCTCTTCCTTGGGGTAAGGAGCATGAAATTACACTGGAAATTTTTTGACATTTATAAATAAAATGACATTTATATTTAACGTCAAATTTATTGTATCATAATTTAATAAGTACAAATCATTTATAAATAATTATTTACCAAGTATGTACTTTTAGTAGTTTTAATTAAAGCGTCCAAATGTTGCTGAAATTCCTCAGCCACGTCTTCTTTTCTTAATGGGGAATAAACAAGCACACATTCACTAAAATTTATAAAATGTCTATGTTTCAAANCATACCAAGTTTCGAGTCTGTAACATGCCTCATGTTAAAGAAAAAAATGAAAATGTGAATTTCAATCCCCTCCTTTAGGAGGGTATATCGCCTCATTTTAGGTTCGACATCCACTGGTACCATTTTTGCTACTTCATTTAAAAACACCTTGTATAAAAGATTTTTCAGTTTAAAATTATAGGGTAACACAAAACTCACCTACTGAGAAATACTCAACCTTGCACCTCGGCGTAGAGTCGGCGTGAAACGATCAGGGCGATATTTACATACATTTGTAATAAAAGCCTGCATAAAGGACGTCGGTACACAGGATATCCGTATCCTTGCCGTTATAAAAGCCTTATTGACCATACACAGGAAAAGGAAATATATTATCACCGATTTTCAATTGCCATTATCATTTTTTCCGTTTTCCGTTCTGACTAAATGCAAAAATCCTGTTTTGTCTCGGAAATATTACGCGCCGACGTTCAATTGTTGTGCCGACTATTGATTGGCGCGCCAGGGCCGGCGTCGAAAGCTTTTTGGCCCCTCCGAAATATGTCACTCCCAAAAGGAGGTATAGAACGTTAAAAAATAAATTCCTTTGAATTTATAACATTTAATTAGTTAAAATAAAAAATATGGATAGAAATGTAAAAATTACCAAGTAGAAACTGTTTTTTTACATTAGAGAAGCTATATTTTAGTTCTTACGGATTTTTATATTGTACTTTACTACAATTTTTTATTCTTTACAGTATTCTTTATGTTACGCAATTTTTTATTATGTTTAGGATCATTTTTAAAGGCAAATCAAGTTTTTGTTGAAACGCCGAATTTTCGAATAAATACCAGTTCAATTAGTGGTTTCCAACTTGATTGAATATTTCTTCCCCGCCTCGAACCCCATCCGAATAACAAATGGAGGACGCCTCACTCACCAGAGCCAGCCGTGTAGATCGTCGAAGAAAAAAAACAAATCCCTTGTCACTATTAACTTCCAATTCGTCGACTTAATTGAGTGCGACGTTCGAAAAACGACCGAAAACAAACCGAATCGAGCGTGCCGCGACCGCCGACACGTGACAAGTGACAGTCGCTGATAAACAAGCGAACTCGAATGCTGTAAACAAGCGAACTCGAATGCTGTCTGGCGCTGGCGCAGCGCAGCGCACTTCGATACTGGCTCGCGCGGCGGAGTGACCTAGGCGGGGGTCGATTTTGGGGGTTATATAGAGGGGTGGGCGGTCAGCATCCCCTCGGCGTCGTCCCTGGTTGGCTGGCGAGCCTTCGAATTTTTTTTTAGCAGAAAACAACTGAGTTTTAACGAGAAATAAAAGCTTTTTCCACGTTTGTTAGTTTAAAGATATTATTGTTTTTTATTTTAGGTGTTATTTAAGAATTGAGTACTTTTTGTGAGTCGTAAATATTAAGGAAAAAAATTCAGTGAATTTACAGCAGTTTTTTGTCGAGATTTTACTGATTTTAGAAAATCTAAGAAAATTAGAAACATTGTCTCTAAAATTAAGGACACCTCTGAATTATAAGCAGAAAAATTTTGGAAAAATTCCAATAAATGTATTGTTTTCTGCTTCCGTTCGAACGTCGCGGGAATTTTATTTTTATTTTTTTTTTCAGGTTGTGGTAAACACCAAACACAACCGGTAGGGTAGCAAAGTTTACAGAACATAGTTTACAGAATATTTATTCTGTAAACTTTACCGATAGTGCCAGAAGTAAATAGTGCACAATTTAAATTTCCTTTAAAGGATAATAGACGTGACTTTATCCTCGGTTAGTTCTTTCGGCTGAAGGCTGCGATGAACCGGAAGCATCTGTCTAACAGTTAACAGTCAATAATTGCACGGTAGGGCGGGGTGCTGTTCCGCCGACGGTCGAATTCATACGGGTTGCACTGGAGATAAGAAGTTAATCTACAGGGTGTCTCACAGTGACGGCCCATTAGAATTATTTCAGACTACTTCGATTTGAATTTTGAAAATTTGGGATAGCGGGTTTTCGGGCATGCCCTTCTCAACTAAAATAGTGGCGTCCACGTACCACTTCCGGTTGTGCCGGAAGTCGCCATCAACTTGCTTATTTTAAATAGAACACCCCATATATTATTGCAATTTTGGATTCTACGTGTTATTTTAGGTGGACTTTTATGAAGTTTCCCTATTCCTAAAATTAACCGTTTTCGAGATATTTA
>NW_019419696.1:0-7715 GCF_000390285.2 Anoplophora glabripennis
CAGGATTTGCACGTTGTAGAATGGCGCTCCTGGGAAAACGTTATCTGGAACCCAAGAAGCTGAGAAAAATTCAACGTTGGGACTCCAATAGAACCTAACCACAGAAACAAGAAGAAGACTTCAAAATGTAAACAAAATATGAAGTCATATTTAACTAAACTAGATAACTTAAAAAACAGAAAGTAGAACGTTTTGCAATAAGTGAAGAATGGGAAATGCTGTTTTTGCTACTCTTAAAAAGAGTAAAAAAAAATAAGCAAAGGGTATTCATATGATAAATAAACAAGTTGAGAACAAATGTCAGAAGACAAGTTGTTTTGCAGGAAAAATGACATCGGACGGGGCGGGGCCGAGCAGGACTATCGCTCTTTATGCACTCCATATATTTTTGTGAGCCTTCTTGACGGTATACATATGACGACACAAATTACTAATCAATAGATCACTTTCAATTGTTGTACACATTGAAGTGAAAAAAATAGTTTTTATAAATTGGTTTTAAACAGGACCTTAAAATGTTTTAAATTTCCAGTGTTGCGAGAAACAACTACTCCGCGGGCTTTGGATTCTACTCGCAACACCTAGTACAACAGCTAGGATTGTTTGTCAGTTTAACCCACCAGGCACAGACCGCTTTCGGACTTATTGGTCTTCATTAGTATGTTGTAGGTGAGACAACCGACGCCTTGAAATTTAAAAACGGATGGGAAATGCATATGAAATATTTGCTATTTTAATTTCATGTAAAAAACGTGCCTAGAAAAGTTGTTCAAACTGTATTCCTTCCATGTCAATGCAGGCTCTACATTTGAAAAATGAATTAGATGCCCTTTCAAAAACTTAATCACAGTATGGTAAATTAAGAGCTTGTACACTTTGGATGTGATTTTTCTCTCACTTGATGATAGGGTTTTTTCAAAATTTTTCAATGTCCCTGGGCGGTTGATGAAGTCTGATGAATATTTGAACAGAAGGAACTGAACGATTAGGATAAGAATCAGGATGCAGGCGAGCTTCAAGTCCGTTACCATTGGCACGTCCCTATATAATGCATGTCTGCCATTTGTGCATCGATGTACAATATAAATCTCATTTATTTTTCATTGCTTCCGTCGGTCACCGAGTCCGATGGATTTGATGAGAAAAGAAGAAAAAAGTAACTTCTAGCAACGAAGTACTAAAAATTGTTCTTTTACAAAAGGTCGTGGAATATGTAACAGCGGCAGTTCATTTAACGAAATTATACTCTCAAATGTAATAATAACACCGACGTTATAATATCGCAAACAAGTTGCATTTTCGCTTTGGACAGTTGCGGGTGCAGTGTTACGGTTTTCAAGTCTGAAAAGGCGTAGCCTCGTTGTTTTTGTGTTGAAAAACGCCTCTGTGGAGAACAAACGTGGAATAAATTGCGAGTTTATTCAATTTATTTCGTGAAAACAAATGCAAGTGAGATGAATTGCACCACGGGAGCTCTGTTTACGCAGTGCTGCACATTTATCTACATTTTCTCAAAAAAGTTGACGTGTTTACTATATACACACGCTGAATAAGTGTGAAAAAATCGGTGCTAGATTTATTGAATTGTGACTATTATTAACGTGAGAAGCAACTCAAAAATACATCAGAGATGATTTTAACAATGGTTTATAGTATATGAAAATTGTTCTAACTGTGTATAGCAAATATAATTTAGCTAATCTAATCTAACTAATTAAACTTAGAGTCAAACTCTAAAAACAGTGTATTTTTATATCACACCCGCACACCCACTCTGCTTTTGTGTATACTGTATACATTATTGCTAAATTGTCTTTTATAACTTTTACTTCGGCTTGTTCCACTAACTTCAATATTTAATTGTGGTGTTGGCCCACCTAATTCTTTTATTTTTAGTTTATCCTCATAAGGCAGAGAACCAAATAAAGTTTTATGTAAAAACGAAACACTATTCAATTTAATAACTATAATATCCGTAGACGCCTAAACGAAAATATTCACACGTGCCGCTCGCAGAAATAAACCACCACATACCACGTACGAAATATTACTGCATTTACTGCAGCAGTGGCTGTCGTTGTTGCAGCCACATAACCCCATATAAAAGTGTACTGGGTCACGTGCCTGATTAGCCAATAAAAACAAAGGACGCATCTAATTGTTCGCTGTGCACACATTTTGTATATGAGGTTGCATATATTAAGGAGCGTAGCTCGCGTCGCAATAAATAATAATATAAGCTCCTAGATTTATTTTAGCGCGAGTACATTTGGATTCTTTAAATATTTTGTTGATATTTAATATGATTAAATACATAAAATTGTATGTGTTCTGCAGCTCCGCCGCTCTTATGGTAAAACCTGCTTAAGGTACATTTATTAAAAATGAGAAAGTTAAGCCAGTCACTTTTCAGAAAATAAAATAAATTGCTATTGCGTTGATTTATAATCTTTCATTAAAATACATTATTGAATATTATTTAATATACCAAGCATCCCACTTTAAAGGAAGGGGCTTAATATCTTAAAAACTATTCGCTGCATAAA
Organism: Anoplophora glabripennis; assembly: GCF_000390285.2. NCBI lineage: Eukaryota > Metazoa > Arthropoda > Insecta > Coleoptera > Cerambycidae > Anoplophora > Anoplophora glabripennis. Next base: position 2,547 of record NW_019419696.1, read on the forward strand.
AAAAGGTTTCCTAAAAGCCTTCATCGGGGGAAGAAATATTGTTATATTATTTTCCCAGAAGGACATCTGAAGGCAACTTTGATTTTTTAAATGGTAATCTATATTTTTTTTATTACATAATTTTACTGTTTAATGCATTTTCCTCATTTTTATTATATACGGCTCAAAATCCTCTTTTATTTAATGAAATGTTTGAATATTTGTTGAGAATGCCACCAAGACAGTTAAACTCCACTGGTGCTGGAAATCGATACCAAAATGTATTTTCATCTATTTGTAATAAAATTTTCGTATTAAAGAGTAGTGGGACATTAAACATTACACAAGTACACTGTCGACCTCGGTACATTATCATCCATATAATACCTGCGATCTTTTATTTTAAGCCTTACTCCCAATTTTCGATAAAACGAACCTTCATCGCCCAACTTATCACATTACAGGATATAATTCAGTTCAAAATCTTCCTTTCCTTTAAGCCCTTCTGGTCAGTTACCGGCTACGTGGACTATCAAAAGACTTAAAATTTATTTCTAGAATAGGATCCTCAGTTTATGTGCTATCTCCTTTGATAAAAGATACCGCTCCATAAAAGTATTTCGTTTGGGATTCCCTTGTAGTTGATGCATTTATCCCATGCCTTCTTTCTGGACACAGGAACTTTATTGTCGAATCTCCGGCTGATTGGATGGCTGCTTACATTGCTAATAATGTACTACCACAATTTACTGACAATTACTACAAAACATAAACAAAAAAGGTTATACTTTCCTCAAGTTTAAAATGCTTTGCTATGCATGAGCTTTCATTATGTATTTTTTTTTGTATACACTTGGGTCAATTCATACTTTTCATGTTTTTTTATTTTCTTTTACTTTTTCTTTAACTTTTGTCCCAGAAAATGTGCATTTATACTTTTTGCAATAAATGTATTATTATTTACTATTAATATTAATTAATATCTATATGTCTCTTCCATGTTAATTAATCTTAATTTGAATTAAAAAGTAAATCTTGAACATTTAAATTCTTTTAAAAATTTACTGCTCGTACATATACATGGTGATTCACAAACGGTGACCAAAAATTAAACCTCGTATTCTTTGGTAAATTTTAAGAGGAGTTTTTCGTATACAGTTTTTAGCTAGGACGCTTTGTTAAAAAGATTCAGTAAAAAGATACAGGGTGTTAAACTTAAAAAATATTTTTAATTTTTTTAATTAATTTAAAAACTAGTAAGTGAAATAATTTGAAACTGAGCACATGTATTTATGTAAACAGTATCCAAAACCTGAGGCCTTTTTCTAAAATTTAGATGCTCCAATGGCGGAAATACAGGGTGTCGGTAGTATATTTTTCTAAATAAAATAGTACTCTACTGTTTTACGGTAAAAATCATATTTTCGGATTCGTCTTTCAATTTTCTACAAAAAAGTTTGATTGCCGAGTAAAACTTAAAAAACGAACTGAATACACCGGATCTCAACCCACTGAATTTCTTCTTGTGGGATGCTGTTAAACGGCTGGTATACAGTGAACAAATTAATACCTACATCTGGGCATTTAGAAGAAAGAATAAATAATGCTTTTCATCAGATTCAAGCAACAATAAATTTCGAACAAATTACATTTTCGTTACTAAAAAGATGTCGCTCTGTGTTCGTGGAAATGGAGTTATTTTTGAGCATTTACTCAAATAAAATTATTAAAATGATGACTAATGTCATTAATGTCTTTATTCGATTATTTAATCGAATGATGATAACCAAATGATTAGTGTTCGTCATGTCATTTAAGTAAAGCTGTTTTCAGTTTAACACCCTGTACCTTTTTAACGAAGCGTGTATAATTTTATTTACCAAAGAATATGAGGCTACCGTTCACCCTGTAGAAATAATAATAAAAATAAAATTGCTGAAATGGTGCTTTTGTATTGACATAAATTAACGAAATTTTAACTTTACTTTTTAACTAAATAAGGCACTACTACAGTTTTTCCAGTAGTAAACATTTTGTCTTCTTTATTACAAAAAACAGTAATTTAAAAGAATATGGAACACCCCCTTTTATTAAATGTTTGGAATAATATAAAACACTGTTTTATCAAGACTGAAATAGAAATATTTAACTGAATCTCGTTATGCAAAATTCATAACCTCACTAATCGTTAATTCGTGTCAACCGGCAATTACAGAGTCAATCCACCAACGAATAAATTTGTCAAAATCCAATAAAATCCAGTGGGTGTTCAAACGATTTCTCGATGAAGCGTGGCTGAACAACTAACGAGTCGGTGGATGCTGTAATTGTTCGAACTGATATAGACTTGTTTTCTTTTAATTTGAATATTTAAACCATAACTGTAAATTCTCTTTATTTGCATTGTAGTAGGAACAAAAGCAGTGCTGTTAATAACTGTAAATCACTGGAAAGGAGTAGAGTAATAACAGAATAGTAGATACTTCGGTTGTTTAGATTATCAGTTCTATCAAAAGGAACTTCTTGCTTTTGTTTTTCAATTTTTAAGGACAGTAGTCGCATGAAGATCTCTTAACGTTCTTTCTGCTAATTCTACTAATCCTTTGTTATAAGTAGGACCGTTCCCATAAGGTAAATTCTTTTCTTTTTCTACTATGGCCAAACACCTGGAAATTTTGCCGAATCCCCACTTTGTGGTAAGGAAGGAATTTTACTTGCCTAACACTGCTTAGACAAGGGAGCAATGGTTTTACATCCTTTTCAATGGACGGTATGCTTTTCTATACAAATCTCGTCTAAATTTGTATAAGTTCCGTGAATATACGGACATACATGCCAATAAAAGGTGGATGAGCATCTCGAGCATTCCCTGGATGGTTAACTATCCAAGTACTAACATACGATCAGCGTCGCTTGACTTTTCCCAAAAGGATAACTTCGGTAGATCTTAGTATGCCCCAAGTTTTAAGAGATTAGTCTACCTAAATCGCTCAGACTTCAGGAGAGCCGCAGGGTTCTGTCTTTGGACATCTAATGTTTGCAATTTTTATTGATAACATTGAACGTATGTTACCTATTATATACTGACGAAGTGAAAATATTTTGGCCTATAAATAGTGAACTAGGCACACAGTTTACAAAGAAATTTCAATTTTATTAAACCCTTGGTGCACTGTTAATAGATTGGCTTTGAATGTCTTGAAGTGTAATATGATGACTTTCAGTATTTGATGAATCAAATACCATACAATTCAACATAGAGTAGTTGCTTTCCGTAATATCTGCAGTTAGGAGTCTTGTTTCTGGAGTTTGATATATGTTTTTTGCGTATACGAGATTTCTGGTATCGATTTGTTTGACTTCAAAAGGGTAAAAATTTAGCCGCCACTGCTTTGAGGTACTCTTCATGTCCTTTTACGAACGTTTTAATATCTACAGTTTATTGCAAAGGCGAAACATGAATTATTGAATACTTTTATTAATATCCTAAACAATATACTTAATAAATCTGAACTTATTAAAAATTAAAATTTTTATATAACTTTATATAAAAAATTATGGCATTAATTTGTATTTAGCCTCTGTTTTGTACTAAATGTGTACTAATTCCAGTGAAATTGAATCACGATACCATAACTGAAATAAATAATTCATTGTACTTCCTTGACTTTATCTTATATTTACTAAGTACATATTTACTTTTTTTGTTTGTTTGTTTAATAAATTTGCATTTCCATATGTTCGTAATTTATTACTTTTCTTCTTATTAAAATTTTGTTTGTTTTGTAGTTTGTTTATTATTTTTTCTTCCTTACACTGTGACTGGGCAGTTTCTCGTTGGTAGTACCAATATCTGGTAATAGTAGTGTATTTCTTGTAGTTCTACATTATACAGGGTGTAACGGATGCTGATGGCCAAATTTCAGGGGGTTATTATACAAGTAATTCTCAACAAAAAAGTATTATAAGATTTTTTTGGAAAGTTGATAGTTGCTCTTTTATTTAACATTCTATGATTTCAAAAAATTTTCTGCCTTTTTTTCATAAAATCAAAAATATCTTACATTATTCTTACAGCCACATCAAATTTAGACATACCATCGGAGAGAGCGTTAAATTTACTACAAGACTAGCATATTTGAGTGTTTAAAAGATCTTCTATACCAGGTGCTGTAAAAAGTTAAATGTAATAATTGTGAAATGAGCAAAATTAGTGGTATCACCTTATTAGTGGTAACGCCAAAAATTTGTTAATGAGGACGTGTTTTTTCTTCAGCAAAAACTACTGTATTTAGTAAGCTCTTCAACGATATATCAACTTTTGAGTTTACTATTTTTTTTTGGCAACAATATCAAGGGCAAAGGTAATAAACACCGTAAAAATCGAAAATACACAAACTTTATAGTACTTTATTTTTATTTTAAGACTGCTTTTTTAAATTAAAGTAACAAAATTGTTGAAAAAATTATTTATAACTTAGTAACATATTTACAATGACTTAATAATTTTCGATGTAACCTCCCCCTTGACGGATACATAAAGCGCACCTTCTCCGCACGGAAGCAACTGTGCGACGCACTTCTCCATTTTGCTGTCGAAGTAGCTCCCAACAAGCAAAAATCCTTTGTTCGAGCTGTTCTCGAGTTTCAATTGGTACTTCATATACCAAAGATTTTAATCTACCCCACCAAAAGAAGTCTAACGGAGTTAGATCAGGACTTCGAGGAGGCCACCTAACTGTACCAAAGCGTCCTATCCATCTATCTTCATAATGCTCATTTAGCCATGCGCGAATCTCCCTGCTGTTATGTGCAGGGCAACCATCCATTTGAAGCCAGGAATTAATCCGAAAATTTAAAGGAACTTNTTTTTTTGCTGTAACTTTTGTATTTTTCAATAAATTTTGAAAATTTTTTGGCTGGATCTATAATTTTTGAAGCTGCTTTGGATGATAATATTAAATCCTCGATAATAATTATGGGGGCCCGAGGGCAAAGCACCACCCACCAAAATTTCTAGAAAAAAAAATTTTTTGTTCCACTATACTCCAAATTTTCCATCATTTTATAAAAATGTGTGGTATTTTACGTAAAAAAGGTATACTTGTTGAATATCCATAAAATAGATATTTTTTGAGATAAACCCGTTTAAAGAGGAAGGTACCATTTAATTTGAGACATTTTATTTAA
>NW_019419697.1:0-1008 GCF_000390285.2 Anoplophora glabripennis
ATTATTGTTCAAAATTACATAATTTTTTTTCTCGTAAATAAGATGCAAATGAATGAATTTTATTTTTTATGCGAAAACCGTACGTCAAACGAAAAAATTCAAGACACCACATTTACTCAGAAAAGAATGAGGATTTCAAAAATGATTTTTACTTAAAGAAAAAGCAGTGGCGTAACATACTTTTCTTCAAAAATATTCAATACAAAACCTGTACAGACGCCACTGGCAAAAATAATAGAATTGTTTGTACATAAAAAAATGCATCTTTGGAAAAATATGTAGGGTAGGTAATACCAAAGTTATAATAAAAAAATGTTTTTTTCGTAAAACTAGCATGAAATTTTTTTCTTAAAATGAACCCAAGAATAACCTCCTTAAATATTAGCCCGTTATTAAGAAACACCCTGTATATGGCAATATAAACAGTTTATCATTTTAGTGCGGGATTGCTAAGTTATGTAGAAAATTCTTAAAATTTTGGAAAAAACATGACCTCGAAGAAGTTGTATTAACTTTCAACTACGAACACTTGGAGCAGAAATATTTGACGGAGTTATAGGCAAATGTTATACAAAGGCTCCTATATTAGCTAATATCGATATTTTATACAGGGCATTTTTTTATAAGACGACAATTTTTAGAAAGTTCAAACTTGATTTTCTAAAATTTTTCAAATGGAACACCCTATATTTTATTGTTTTATTTTATTCGCATATCACTCCACTTCAACTTTTATGAAGCATGTTCTATACCTAAAATTGTTAGTTTTTAAGATATGGCAACATTTCTGAAAATACTTAATTTTTATTATTTTCGGTCGCACGAGATGGCTTTGGAAAAAACTGTCACATTGTGTCAACTTGTCTATACTATAAAATAATTTAATTATACTACATATTTGTGTATAAAAAAATCTTAATAGAACATAACAACATAGTTTATTTATTAAATGGAAATAAAATAACAAAATAGATACGAAAATAAATCAAATATTTAATTTTACAACAA
>NW_019419697.1:1530-5916 GCF_000390285.2 Anoplophora glabripennis
AAACTTGATTTTCTAAAATTTTTCAAATGGAACACCCTATATTTTATTGTTTTATTTTATTCGCATATCACTCCACTTCAACTTTTATTAAGCATGTTCTATACCTAAAATTGTTAGTTTTTAAGATATGGCAACATTTCTGAAAATACTTAATTTTTATTATTTTCGGTCGCACGAGATGGCTTTGGAAAAAACTGTCACATTGTGTCAACTTGTCTATACTATAAAATAATTTAATTATACTACATATTTGTGTATAAAAAAATCTTAATAGAACATAACAACATAGTTTATTTATTAAATGGAAATAAAATAACAAAGTAGATACGAAAATAAATCAAATATTTAATTTTACAATAAATGTTCAAAATGACGGCCATCTTGGTTTAGACATAGCTCTACACGTCGTTCAAATGTGGTGTTAACATTATTCAGAATATCAATGTTGATATTTTGAAAAACTCATCGAATTCGGTGTGTCCTTATAAGCAACGAATTTTCAGAAGCATTATAATGAAAATTGTGTGATATCAGTACTCCACTGTTATTATTATTATTATTATAACTATTTCCTTAAGAGCAGGTATATTTATTAAGACATTCCTTAATAAAACCGTTACATAAAAAAGGTAATAAAGACGAAGTATAAAATTACAGACTCTATTAAGTACACAAAATACTTTTATACAGTAATTTGGTTTTAAGACTGGGTCTATCAACTGAATATACATTGGCAAGATTAATTAAATATGAATATAAATCCTTATATAAAAGTTGTCCATGCCTATGTATTTTTATTGACTTAGCAAAGGAATTTTATATAGTTATCCACAGTAAGTTATTAAGATTAGTTTTTAGACAAAATAAGTTTTACAGAGGGTTATTTTAACATTGACGTCGAATTATTCCGAAACCGAAAACAACAGACTCTAATTGATAATATAAGAAGTATTTTAAGACAGTAGATTAAGATGTCCCTCAGGGTACAGACCTAGAACCAGTCCTGTTCAATATACACTGAAAAAAAGGATTTGGATCAAATGAGCAGATGCCGCAAATTGTATTTTATATCTTTGTGAAAAGCTGGAAGCTTACTTATTTGACGTTTTTGTGTCAATGTTTACCAAGAAACACCCTGTAGAGTTTGGCAGACGAACTAAGGGACACCCTATATAAGTCATGTGTTCCATTTTTCTCAACTAAACGTATTCAACCTGCCGCAAAGTATTGTCTATCTCTTTTTCCGAGAAGGGATGTTCTAACTAGGCAAAAGTAAGTTTATAAAAGCAACCTTTGACCCAATTCAGGTAACTTAACTATCCAACTGAAAACACCGCCCAGTTACTAAAGCCAACTAGAGGAAATTTCTTGGCGCCCAGATTACAACCAGGATTATCGGAAATTTACTTCCTGTCAGGTAAAAGGATTAAATCAGCGTCCAGATTACCTTCGCCCATAGAGACAGTTTTCCGATGCATAATCTAGAATCCGCCCAAACAACTTTATTCCTTCCGCGCCGAAATTTATCACATAAATTGTTTAGTTACCCATGTCATATATTATTAAAAAATTACATTTATGTACAAAAATGCCTCTAACAAAGTGTTAAGTATTCCATTATCCATTATCGAATTACTCTTTTCATAAAAGTGTTGTAAAACAAATTGCGTTTACACATAATTTTCCAAGGAATATCGTAAACAAATTAATCAATAAACAGAAGAATAAACTGATTTTGAATGAAATATAGCAAGTGATTTTTTTAACCTTAAAACTTGATCGCAAATATCCAGAGAAATAAACACTACGAAAAAAATGTCTATATTCAAAATTCAATCACTCCACAAAGGGAATTGTGCTAAAATTAGCCCCTTTCCCCCTCGTTGTAGATGGTATGGGGGTGTAATTTTAAAATTTTAAATAGAAACCCCCATTTTTTATAGCAGATTCGAGTTCAATGGCTGAAAGTGCGTAGGATTTGTCTGAAACATTTTTTTAGATTCATGATAGATAGCACTGTAATTCTGCAATACATTTGCAATAAAAAATACCACGTTTTACTGCAAATAATTAAAATTGGTCTTCAAAGAAATTTTCTTTGTCAAATCTTCAATGACTAAAAAATGACTTTTTGGGGTACTTGCTATTTTTTTTTTAATTTATTTTAAAGATACTATTTCTTTTGTTAAAAATTATTTTATATTTTATTATGTTGACATTTAACGTTTGTGTTATTTCTTTCTTCGTGTTTTTGTAACTGCAAAAACACCAAATAAACGTCTAAATAAAGAAATAACTTTTAAGAACCAAGTCATTTAAATTAAACACTCCAAAGGGAACAGAAGACTACTATGTCCACGCCGCCGTTGTTCCTAGTTACGTTAAAAGTAGTTTATCCAAAAGCCACTTACATTTTTTCTACAGCTATTAGGGGATCCTATGACCTCCTCACCACATACAAGGGAGGGTGGGGGGAAGCTAGACCAATTTTAGCACTAGCGTATTTCCCCCGCGGAATAATTAAATTCTGATTATTAACATTGTTTTCGTAGGGTGCTTATTTCTCGAGATATTTGAAAGTTTTAGATTAAAAAAAAACAACCGTTATATACGTAATATTTTATCGAATATTAAAGAAAATGAAAAGCTCTTTAATATTACGTATATTTTCCCTGCCTCCTACAGAATTGCTAATATTTTTAATAAATGCTGTACTGTTGGTTTTAAATATTTAAGTCCTTAGGGAAAATATAAAGATCCAACACACAATTAGGAAAAGTGTGGGGTTTATAAACTGAAATGCAATGGTAAATCTCGATGTATTTATATTGTACGTATGTTTGCGTTTAAGATATAAAGACATGTTACTTAGTTTTTCATAAAAATGCCTCTAATTTAAAGGACCTAAATAACATAAAACATAGTTCGACACATTTTTTCAGTTAGATTGTACTTAATAATAAATAAAATGGCGGAGATCATCCATTGCTAAAAAAATAACATTAATTTTATTAATAAAATAATAATTTCGAGGAACTGTTTGGCGAAAAATAAAGTTACCACAGTACTGGACATTTCAGAAAGAATTCGGTGAAGATTAAAAAAAGAGAAAATTTAAAGTGTTAAATACAATGTAAACATTGAAAGTGTGGAAAATTCAGTGGCGTAGAAGTTTGTCCTTTGCTGTACCTGAAAAATTTGCAAGTCGATTATTTTATGGAATTGTTATTAATTTGCAACAAAAAATTCTTTGTGAATCAAACAGTTTCAGACATAACCTTGAAAGGTATTAATCTAATTCAAATTGAGTCTGAAAATGTTCCTAAAGTGATAAAAAACACGATAAAGTTAGACCTATATGGTGTTTGACTTCAATCTTTCAAAATTAAGTGAAAGTACAAGCACTAATATTTAAAATAGCCCAGGCGCTAGAGCAGTAATAGTAGGCTTTGGCGTTTGTGTTGTCAACTATTTTGTTGAACAGAAAAAAACCCAAATATTATGTAGAATAAGAATCCGAGTTTGCCTGTTCCAAAAAACCAATGCTAAATTTAGGGGAACAACAAACATACAAAAAGAACGAAAAATTATCCGTTTTTCGACATATTTTTCCTTGTAAGATTGAAAGTAAGCCCTAAATAAAAAATCATTCTTTATTTTCTGTTTATACATTTTACTTTATAAACAATTATTTATTGCCCATGGAATTTTCTATGCAGTCGACAAAATCTTGCACACATAAAAACTACGTCGTAACCCCTTGCTTTTTAGCTAAATATGACAGCATTCTACTGTGTAGATTCTGAGATATAGAAGCGTAAAGTTAGCAGCGCACCAGATATTTGATGTTGCATAATTTTTAGGGTAGAACTGACATAATTTTTAATATTTGTTCACAAAGCTTCATCTATATTTATAAGTATGTACTTATTATAAAAATTGCTCCAAATATACATATGATTTTCTACTATTTTTCGCCTATTGTTAACGCAAAATTTAACTTTTTTGAATCGCAGTTATTATAACTTTATAGAAAACCGTCAAATAAACAAAAAATAAAGAATGACTTTTTTATTTAGGGCTTACTTTCAATGTTACATGGAAAATTATGTTGAAAAATGGGTAATTTTTTGTTTTTTTTATTTGTTTGTTGTTCCCCTGAATTTAGCAATGGTTTTTTGGAATAGGCAAACTCGGATTCTTATTTTATTTATTTATTTATTTATTTACACCACCTGACAGTTAAAACCAAATAGGTGAAAGAAATAGCTAATAAAAATAGATGCATTAACAAAATCAGATTACTAAAGTACAAGAGTAAAAAAACAGTTAACAATAATACAGATTATAAAAGTTATAAAAAATTATAAAAGATAACCACTACGT
>NW_019419697.1:7014-7943 GCF_000390285.2 Anoplophora glabripennis
CTGCGAACTGGTTTAATTTGGGCAAAAAATTCAAGAGACATTTTTTTTTAGAATGAAACAGGCTATCGGAAATAATTTTTTAAATGGTAAAAAAATAATAAGACAAAAAATTACGTTGGAAATAAATTTTAGGGGTTGCGTTTTCCACCCCTTACAACCATGGGGTAAACCAAATAAATTACTGGCTAAGTGTCTTTTTGGTAGTAGAAAATGTCAGGTTAATTTCAATATTGTAACTTGTTTAGTGCTTGTGAAAAAAATTGTTAAACAAATTTTATGTACCCCCTTTAAGGGGCTGTATCTTAACAAGGGATGCTCCAATGAAGTTTCTTTATATGAAAGATCCTATCTTTTTTTCGATGAGGAATCACCCCCTTAAATGTTTTACACTTATTTAGTTACACCCTGTATAGTAATTTTAGTATGTTCAGTAATTTTACAATGTAAAAAATAGATTTCACATTGCTAATTGTGAATGCACTATAATATATTCTATAAATGTACACATTATTTTATATTTACATAGGAAGTTTACGTTATTATTGTATATTGACATTTTTCTTGTAAAGTTACAGAGCTCAGTGTAACTTCATCATCATTTTTAGAATTAATTTAAGAAAGTTATAAGGATTTTCTTACAAAGTATGTATGTAAAATTACTGGCCTTTTTTCAGTGTATAGTAAACAAATTTTAGAAAGGTAACTTTTCATCAGTCAGTCTTATTTTAACCAAATACGTCTTCATAACAAACATAATTTTTACATCGCTTAAAAGATACTGAAATAAATCAATTACAGTTAACACTGTTTAAAAAAAAAATAGCGAACAACCATAAGGCTGTCACTGGAAATACACAAGCAGTTCTCTCCGATTAAATTTAACGCCATTTATCCCGTAAAGAATTTGACGCTGATGGTATTTGCGCCCG
>NW_019419698.1:0-1956 GCF_000390285.2 Anoplophora glabripennis
CGGGTGGCGGTCTCTGGTCGGTGTTCAGGTCCTCGGGGTGGTCCTCAGGTTGGCGCTGGAGTTCTTCGAGTTCTGCCAACGAACTCAGGATTCTCCTGCCAATATCATTGGTAGGAAAAATGACTTCAGATGGAGCGGGGTCGAGCGGGATTATCGCTCTTTACCTACTTCATCGCTGTAGGCCCGGACGCCTCGTAGAGTTAGGCCCTTTCCCCGTCATTCCGGGCCGCCAACGCGGCCGGATTCGATCGGTTCAGGGGGCCTCCTCCTGTCCTGGCTCAGGATTCTCGTACAGGATCGTTAGTTTTATTGATACAATCCCCCGTTGACTAGGCAGGAGTCGTGGTGGGATTATGCGCGCGGCCCTCGACAAAGTGGGGCAAACGGATGGTTCGACTCGACTCGCGGTTAATTGCTCTCACCCAATTAAACTAATTAAATAAATAACTGGCCAGCGGCCTTGCAAAAAACCGAAAATTAATGCCGGTTCATTACAGTAGTTCTATTGCGCAGTGTAATTAATTAAAAAAAAATAATGCCACTCGTTTTTATTTTAAATATTTAAAGAATCTTACATATACGTATTTTTTCTTGCAGGCATAAGTTGTCTTATAAGTCTGTTATGGGCTGTGTTTTTTTTGTTAATATAAATTTTTATTCTAAAAGTTGGTTGTTCTAAATGTGACCATCAATACATTATAATGATGGTACAAATATAGCAAATTTTGATAGCTTCTTGGCCAATTTGTTGGTTAAAAAATTTTGGTAAATGCAAGATAGGTTTAAATCACTTCAATAATAAAGTTTTTGTTTCCATAGATGTGTTACTAACATCCGAAGCTTCGAACAGAATAGAAAGGAATATATTTACATGTAGTAGTACATACCAATCGTCTAAACTTTTCTGCATCTTCCTCTGAAGTAAAGTTGGTCGTCGGGGCAGTTCTTAGGAACATAGATTATCATGTTGGATGTTACTACTTCAATATTTTCAGGAAAATCACACGTAACCGACTGAAATAATAATATCAAACTCAAGCGGCAAAGAAATTCATGTTTCGGCATTAAGTAATGACCACCGTCTAACAATAAGATTATTCGGGAGGTTTTCAAAATGATATGTTAAATGCGCAGAATTATGCATCAAAACAGAGTTAATTGAATCATGTATGGAATATTTTCTGTAAAATAGTAAATATGATAAATATCTCCTCAAAAGTATAAATATAGCTTTGACAAATATTTGAATGAAAGCATGCTTTCAAATGTATCGACATGCAGCATCCACACAATATGGAATTTGTTTTAGAAATAGTTGGCAAGTGACCGCGTCATCTGGAGCTGGCTTTATATTAACAATTTGATTTGTATATTGTGTCGAATACTTTAGAGAAAACTTAAATCTTAATTATTCTTATACGCTCATAAGAAAGTATAGGGTGTCTCAAAGTCGATAGTATGGGCATACTGTGAGGTACAATGACTCTATACAAGACAGTAGCGACAATAGAGTGTACCATTTTTAATTGGTCTACGTGATTTTAGCTGCCATGTTGCATCCAGTGTCAAATTCATCTGTGATGTGTCATGTGTCAGGAGCGTTCTTGGTGTTATTCAATATTTGTATTGTTTTATTTTAATTTTGGTGATTATTAGTGCTAAGGGATAGTTATAATGTTTGCAGAAGCTTCTATAAGGATGATGACCGTGAATTTCTTTCAGGTTTTTTGGACACCATAACACAAAATATAACACCTACTTATGAGGAACTTAAGGTTCCTGCTAACATAGAAGAACCAAAATTTAATCTTAGTTGTAGTGAATTAAATTCTCTTTATAATGTGTGCGGATATATTGCTCAAAGTATCATTAAAACATCAAAAACTTGTAGAAACTCTGTACACGCTGTTAGTTCTAAAACGCCGATTTATAAAACATTTTCAAAATTTAGCGTAC
>NW_019419698.1:2066-3339 GCF_000390285.2 Anoplophora glabripennis
TTACTGAATTGGTAAAGTGTGACAATATTCAAAAAAGTTTTCTAATAAAAAATATTATTTTATAAGCAGAATAATTATAAAAAGTTATTAATTTTGTATAAATATGTTTGTTGTACGTAACTTAATTAAATTAATTGTGCACAACATGAAAATATTTATTAAAGAAAGTTTTATTTTTGGAAGAAACAAAGAAAATTTATAATAGATGTTCGAATTGATAACCATTCTCTTGAATACAGCATCTTATTGTCTTCAAATGATATTCTCACGTTCCTTAGAATATTTGGGGTGATTGTGGCAAATGCATCTCTAATTCTTCCCTTCATATCATCACAAGTGGTAGGTGGAACACTGTAAACAAGATTTTTTATATAGCCCCAAACAAAGAAGTCCATTACGGTGAGGTCTGGACTCCTAGGTGGCCACTGACATGGACCATTCCTACCTATCCATTTATTACTAAATTTTCTATTCAAATAATTTCTCACTGAATATGAAAAATGTGCAGGTGCGCCATCTAATTGCATCCACATTTTTCTCCTTACATTTAAAGGGACGTCATCAAGAAGAACCCAAAAATCTCTTTTCAGAAATCTCAAAAATTTCCTGCCATTCAAAAAACCATCGAAAAAATAAGGACCAATTACGTGGTCACCAACAATTCCTCCATACACGTTCAAACTCCACCGATTTTGACGATCAACGGTGTTGAACACATGTCGGTTTTCAGTATCATAATAATGAAAGTTATGACGATTTACCAGGCCATTATTATGGAAAGTGGATTCATCCGTGAACAGCACAAAATTAAAAAAATCTGGTTCTTCTCCAATTCGCTCAAGAGCCCATAAGCAGAAGTCGATCCGTCGTTGAAAATCCGTGCCATACAAATTTTGGTGAACCTGGATGTGGAAGGGATGGTATTTATGTTTTTTAAGAATCCTCCTCACACTGGTCCGGCTTATATCAGCTTCCCTGGCAATTTTTCTGGTACTACTATTAGGATTTTCAACTACCAATCCTAACACCATGAACTCATTTTCTTCGTTGTCGGTTACCCGTTTTGGTTTCCTCTGCTTGTTGTAGGCAGTACCACCTGTTGCTCTAAATCTCGCTAGCAATCTTTCAAACACCTTCTTGTTTGGATGTATTCGATCAGGATATTTCTGTGCATATACTCTGGAAGCTAGAAAACAGTTCTCGTAGCATTCGCCAATAGTACTCATCATGTCTACTCTTTCTGTAGTAGAATAAACTTTCATGTTAACAATAA
>NW_019419698.1:4765-7894 GCF_000390285.2 Anoplophora glabripennis
ATTGTTAAAAGATTTATTATGTTCCGATTAAACATAGCTTCCAAAAAATACCAAAAAGCATAAAAAAGCTTGCAAGTAAAAGTGTTGCTGGACATTTATTTTAACAAATACTATCACTAGTATTAAGTATTTATTTTTGTAATGTAAACTCAATAAATTTCATTGTGTAATGTAGGTAAGCTTAATTTTACTTACCTAGAAAATAAAAACTACTAGTTGCTACTATTATATATTTATCCTCCTCTATTAGACAAGTACATTCATTCATTATTTAAAATCACTTTCCAAGGGAGTTATTTGCTTAAAATCTGTGCGTAAGATTTGTAAGAAAAATACTCTTGTCCTTAATTTATTTTTTATAATAGTTTCTTTTAATTTGACATTGGATGCAACATGGTGGATGGGCGGGGTTTAGTCGCTATTGTCGCCACTGTCTTGTATAGAGCCACTGTACTGTGAGGATACAAAAAATTTAAATAAAATTTGAGACGTCATCAATTATATTTTTTCTAGAAACATACCCAAATTTCTCTAATAAAAGTTTATTAGAAAAATGAGAACTTTTTAACAGGAAAAAAATTTGGGTGTTTCTGGAAAAAATATAATTGATAACTTCATTAGTCGTTTCTGCCAAATCCCAAAGATAATACTTTCGTTTGAAAATGGAGCTTACCTCATCCCATTTAACACCTCGTGTCCCAAATTTTATTTAAATTTTTTGTATCCTCACAGTAGGCCCATACTTTCGAGTTTGAGACACCCGTACAGTCACTTACTGAGGAGTAGCAGAAAAAACAAATTCATACATTATAGGGTGCGATGTGAGTGAAATTTCAATTAATTTTTTTACAGTGTATTAACTCCTGAGTTGGTAATAATTATTGGTTATCATGGTCCAAAATACATTTCTTTGTATACAATCCATTTTTTTAGTTTATTAGCATATATTTACTTCTCTTTGATTGATACACCCTACCACTAAATAATCATGGGAATCCTAAGTAATTGCAAGTTACTAAAACGAAGGGAGCGTATTTCTCGAAGCTACGTGTTCAAATAATACAGCAGTTAAATAGCATCCCATCAGCCGACTTACATTAACATTCATTGAATGGATCGCACGATCTGGGTGGTTGAAATAAATAAATGACCGCGTATGATTCCGCATAAAAGTGATAGTAGACTGTGAATGAATGGCGAGTGCTGTAAAAATGTTTCTCCAAGGGCAGCGCAGTATCTTAATAACAAGCGTTTGCCGCCGACTGGCAAATAACTTGCACTTTACATAGCGATGTGAGGAATGTTCAGACTGCTATTTCATGTTTCCGGTCTGCCATTAGACGAACGGGATAATAGCGAAGCTTTAGCTGCGGAAAAGTTAAAAGCGCACTTCCAGACTACATATTTTGCCGTCAGAAGGCACACCATCAACACAGAAAAAAATATTTAAAAATTTATGTCGCGTATTACCAACATATTGTATTTAACATAAACTACTGGAAAAAAGAAAAGACAAAAAAATTGCATGAATTTTTTCGTTATTTTCGGAAACTTTCTCGGTCGTATCGAGATAAAAAAAGTACTTTGAAGTTTTAAGTGTCTAGTTTCAGACAAACAATTTTTTTGAGCTACGGTTATCGAGAAATCAAAAGAAATACCGCGAGGAAAAATGTTCCATTTTTTTTTAGGACAGTTCAATACAGATACAATACAGGGTGTTTCACTATATTTTGACTCCCCCATTAACTGTTTTGTTCTTAGAGTTATAAAAAAATAAATGTGAAATACAAAAATTGCACGATTTTCGAAAATATTGGTAGAAAAACAAATGAAGTCTAAAGAAAATGGCCACGGATGTTAACTTTGTGAATTTAAATGGAACACCCTGTATATTTTTACATATTTGGATAGAACGTTCCCTGTCGAGCATAGACATATAGGGTTTGTTGGGTCTATCTCTAACAATAAGTGAGATATTATTAAAAAACAAAAAGAAGGTTTCATTAAGAAAATTAGTCATCTAATAATTGTTAGATCTCTTTCTTTCTCTATATTTTGACATATCAAACATGTGCAAGGCCTAATTACTTCACACTTTCAATCAACAACAATGTTATCATGACATTACTACCTGTCACTGTCATGACCTAGTGCCTCGCACGGCCTGATTAGTGAGATTTAGTTAAAATACCTATACACATTTTGGATCGTATCAATGTTCGATATGTCAAAATATATTACAACTAGAAATCCTTACGTAATTGGAAAGAAAGGCAGAAATGCCTGAAAGAGGTCTAACAATTAGAAGATGTCTAATTTTCTTAATAAAAAACCTTCTTTTCGTTTTTTAGTAGTATCCCGTTTATTGTTAGAGATGGACCCAACAAACCCGATATGATTATGCTCGATAGGAAACGTTATATCCAAACATGAATAAATATACAGGGTGTTCCATTTAAATTAACAAAGTTAACATTCGCGGCCATTTTGTTTGGACTCAAAAACGTCATAAAAAATCGTGCAACTTTTGTATTTCACATTCTTTTAAGTCTAAAAACAAAAACAAGGTAGCTTATTTATTCGCCTTCAATTTGATTTTTGATCTCTCCGTGCGACTATTAGTTGCTGAGATATCGATGGTTGAATGAAAAAGCACTACTGTCAGTTTTCGATGAAACAATTTTTTTCATCCTTGACAGCAATTTGAGAAAAATGTAAAAAATGACTATTTACAGTTATTTACAAATATTTATGAAAAGACTAATGTTGAAGAAGAATTTTTTACAGCTCATTATGCCCACAACAATCCTGTAAATTGACAAATTGATACATCAAACCTTTTTTCTGCTTCAAATTATCAAAGTTTTGGAAATTATAGGAATTGATCCTAAACACTATGTAGTCATTATCAAAATGAAAAAGAAGAATTTTTCTCGACTTCTCCCAAGGTTTTGCATTTGATATAGTTTAAATTTAAGAAAAAGTTGTGAAAACGCATCTTGTTGTTATGTTTAGTTGCGGAGATACTTGATACTGTAAATGCCATTTTTTTTCTTAAAAATCATGAAATGACACTGAAACGGTACACCTTTGACCCAATATTTGTTCATCAAAAATAAACTATAAACT
>NW_019419699.1:0-7619 GCF_000390285.2 Anoplophora glabripennis
TGTAATTTGTATTATTGTTATACCTTCATCAAAAAGAATAATTCAGTATATTATATTAAAAAAGGCGATGCTTTAAATAAATTCACCATACTCGTAGATTTTTCTGTGTTGAAATCAAAAAAAAAATCCAATTTATACCTGTCAAATTTGGGTATAGAGAACCATAGGATCATTTTAAAGCAAATTTAATTCTGCATCCATCAATGTAATAATATACAGGGTGTGCCATTTGAAATTTTTGAGTAAATTCAACTTCAACGTCACAACATTGGCCACACGTTTTTAAACACTATGAATTTTTACAAATTTGACATAAACTGGTTGAATTACATTGCTTTTAAATTATCCATGCCAAATTTCATTAATAAATAAAGCAAAATGTCGGAGTTATTCTATTTTCAAAAATCATTTACATCCCTCAATTTTTTCGAAAATTAATAATAACTTGAAAACTGACACATTTTGGCCTATAGTCTAGAATTTGCCGTAGAAATAAAAAATACAAATATATACACACCATTTGAAATAACAGAGCTGATGATGACTTCCGGTATAACCGGAAGTGTGAGGAAGTTGACACTATTTTCATTTAATAGATCTTTTTGATAAACCCATGTACACAAATTTTCAGAAATTAAATGGGTATTTTAAATAGGTAATACGGAGTATTAAAGGAAAACTTGAAGAATAATTAAAATGCCTTGTTGTAAGCTCCTGTTTACTGACGTAATCCTTAGAGAAGAAAATGGTTAAAATCGCGTTATTTTCGAACAAAAAATCGTTAATATCTCGAAACCGGTAGATTTTAGAGAAAAGTTGCATATCAACTTTTTTGTTCAGAAAATTACGAATTCGTTTAAAAAAATTGTTTCAACAATTTTTGACTATTAGTAACGTCTGGCAACATGCGGATATGTTTCAAGGGTCATTTTTTCAGTAAGATTATGAAAAAAAATCGAATGAGAATCATGTTCCTAGCCTAGCGGGAGCAACGATACAGCCTGGACTAATACTTATACATATTATAAAACATACCTACAATATAATATACAAAAAAAATATAATAACAATATATAGTATTAAAAATATAATCATTACAGATTTCTCCATTATTATAAGTTTATTTTTTGAATATTCCTAAAATTTTGGTTTATAGTTTATAACGTATAATAAATTCTAACCCTTAAACATAACCTAAGTACAAATTCTTTCGGAGAAGAATGACACGGATGACTAAAAGGTAGTCTTTTAATTAATTGAAGAAATGTGCTACAGATGTTATTTTATGTGGATAATTGTTCAAAATTATCTTGAAATATCTTTTCAGTGTTACAAATGAGCTCAACAAAGTTATCGTTTGGCATTTGCAATTGTCCAAATAAGGTATCTTCATTTTCATTATTATATAAAATAAAAATAAATCAACGAAATTATACACACGCCTATGATTGCAATTCTTACTACCCGTTGTCGTTCCTCGCCTGAACGAACGCCAAAGCCGCCTTTTCCGCTGGAAGGCGGGGCATAAACGCTGCGCGACGAAATCGACGCTAACCGTTACCGCCAAGACAGTTGGGGAGCTATATAAGCTGTGCTTTATAAGTCTCTAGTTTCAAGACCATTTTACAAAAAAAAATTCTGAGCTGTGATTGTCGAGGAATCAAATACCTAAACAAAAAAATTGTACAATCTCTTTTTTGTTTGGACTGTCCACGGATTTTTTTTTTTCGAACTCAATCAATGTAGAGGTCAGTTAGCTTATTAAATCAGCTTCAATTTGCTTTTTGAAAGTTCTCCGTACTACTATTAATTACCGAGATATTGACGGTTGATTGAAAAATGACACTTTTTTCTTCAATATTCGACATCTTTACAACAAATTATTGCACAGTAAATCCAAGAGCGATTTTGAAAAGTTGAATAAATTATCCACAAGGACTTATGATTTTCGAAGAAAAACATATTTTTTTTCATACTTAGTATTCATTTGAAAAAAGTGCAAAAAAACTTCTTACATTTTTTTTGTACAAAATCTGCCGTTAATTTACAAATATTGATGGAAAGACTAAGGATGAGAGAAATTTTTACAGCACAATGTACCTACAATAACCTCTTAAATCGGCAAGTTGATCCATCCAACCGTTTTTCCGTTCCAAACGATCAAACTTTTGGAAAGAATTAAAGGAACATTTTTGGGGTCGCCCTGTACATCCTGGTTCAGAAAAATAATGCATACACAACGATCAAGCGTGCCTAAACTGATTGAAATGCAACCGCGGAACAAATAACGGACATTAATAAAACCTTGCACAATCGCAATACCAAGTAAAATTAACTAATCACTTTCTACAGTAGTCTTGTACACGTGGATTTCTATAGTGGGTGTGACAAAGGCGAAATTAAATAGACGACAGATAATTATATACCGAGGGTCAAATAGCAAGAAAAAATAGAATATATTTTTAAGACGTAAGCGCATTTTAAAATAAAAGGTACAGGTCAGCGCAAAGTTTTGAATAATCAATATCAAAAATTACTCTGCATTAGGTGACTTGGATCATGAAAAATGTCTTACGTAAAAAATTAAGGAAACAAACAAGTTTCCTAAACAAAACAGCAGAAAGTTATTTTTTGTAGTTTTTCAAAATAATACAAAAAACATACCAAAAGGCCCTTGAAGAGTATTGATTCAAGTTTCTAAAACTCACCTTCCATTCGCTATACGACCATTAGTTCACGAGATATCGATGATAAAAAAAAAGGTTTTCATTCAATAGCCGATATTTCAGGCTAAATAAATTACCCTGGCATTGATTGAGACAGAAAAAGTTTTTCTGAGCCCATGAACTGTTTTTTTGATTCCGCCAATAGTGATTCCCATAGATTCCAAAACTAGAACCAAGCTTCCAGATGAGTTTTTTTTCTCGATACGACCATTATTCACGAAGTTACAGGCTTTCAAAAATCACTTAAAAAATTTGGAAATTTTTTTTGCTGTTTATTTAGTTATACGATTTTTTATCAGTTTATCTAGTACAGTTCCAATCAAAGAAATGAACTCAATACACATTTATTCTCGCATGCAGATATATTTTTGTATATTGAAATTTGTCTCAAAGAACGGTTGAATCGGGGTCGAAATCTGATTTGGGTCAACTTTAATTTTAATTTAATTAAAAGTTGATGAACAGAAGCATACGACGAAAAGGCCGAATCGTGCTGGAAACATTTGGATTTTGCTTTCTTCAATGTCCGGAAGGTTTTTCAAAAAACCAAAAAAAAACTTTTATAAATTTTTTCAAAAACTTTATTAATTAAGCAACGGTTCGCTAGATCGAGAACTTCTCAGGGTTCTTCTGGGTATATCGAACAGTAAAAGTCATGCTTAACATTAGTCATTTCGGAATATTTCTAATTTAGCCGTCAATTTTCTAAAAAAACGATAAATTTCCTTTTCTTTCCTGTTTTTTCAAATTCGTGTAAAACATGAAAAAAAAAAATCCGAAAAGTTGCAGCAGCATGTTATGAGAAATTTATTCCAGTTTTCGAAACTGTCCTTCAATTCTCTACGACCATTTGTCGCCGAGATTTCGATAATTGAAGAAAGACAAAAGGATCCTTTTCCATTAAAAGTCCGATATTTCGATGAAAAATGGTAGTATCGAAATTAAAAAAAAAAAGGAAATTGAAGCTGAATAAACAAGCTATCTGGTCCATGCAATGGCTTAGCTAAAAAAAATGTTTCTAAGTCTCGAAAAAAAAAAAAAAAGAAAATTTGCAAATTGTTTTGTCGCGTTATCTTAGAATAACCGTAACTCCTAAAAAATTTCGACCGAAAGATCTAAAAACTAGAATCTTAGTGCTTCGAAATGCTTTTTTTTAATTTCCGATACCACCATTTTTCATCAAAATGCAATCTGTCAAAAATCACGGAAAAATTTCGGAAATTCTTTTGACCCTTAATTGTTTGCACTAATGACATCTCGGTTATTTTAGTTAGGAGTTTTGTGTGTGGAATTAGATACTTTTCGCATATCTAGATTTCTAGTATCGAAAAACATCATTTCGCTTCGTTTAATNCGTATTATAAAAACCACAGATAACAGGTAAATATCGCAACGACGATTGCAAAATCCGAATTCAGTATTCGGAGTCGATGAGGCCACGTGGCGAATGATACTAGAAACTACAGTTGTCCAGCTATGTAGTGGTTTAATGTGCTATAACTTCAATAATTTTTTTCCCAGAAACTATAAGTATTTTACAGAATTTTTTTTTACAATGTTGACTCCATTTCTCATGCCGCATCTATTCCCAAATTTTTTTAGATAAGTGGTGAATCACCCTGTATTTTCAACTTAGGTTATACTATAGCAGTTGCGCCCCATAGCGGTGAAGCTACAAACTTGAAAATATTTTAAATAAATTTCTTTTGGCTGTATTTATTAGATATTTTACTCCGTAATCGTAGCACGTCTAGTTTCCAATATACAACCACTCCGTACCGTTAATGGATCACACTGTATACCTCGACGCGTTTTTCGACACGCCAGGAATATGAATCAAAATGAAATAATTTGTAAGTTTGTAAAAATCCTGACATTCTTCATCCGATTTTTGTCTCAAACCAAGACCAACCTATCTAAAAACAGCATTTAATACGCTCTTTCCATTAGACGGGGTCATTTCTTTCGCAATCAGCGGATAAGTGATGCTCAATCCAATCTAATCGATTAGCAAGATCTGCATGAAATTAGCATAAGAAATCGTACAAAAATCAATACACCCAACGGTTCGCAGTCCGAAGATAAACTATCTGCCAAGCTAGAGGCAGATAATCACCTCCCAACGCAAAAAAGGCATGTTAAAGCAAACTGTACAATTCTATACATGCACTACCGATAACTATGTTACTGCTAAAGTGGTACTTTCTACTTTTACAAGACCTGGTACAATGAGAATAGGTGCAAGCAGGTATTAGCATCTACAAAGAAATGAGGCGTCCCCACGGTTTCACCAAAGAAGAAGGGTAAAATGTGTTTCCCATGAACAATAATTACAAGCATAGAAGAAATGTAAAAAAAAGGGTCTCAAAGGGGTGTAATAAAAATTCCAATAATGGGTCAGGCATGGAATAATGTATTATGATAGGGTTGGAATGTACAGGTTTATTTTTCAAAACTAACAATTGTTTGATAGCAAAAATCTAGATATGCAAAAGATATCTAATCTCACAGACATGCCCCAAGTAGCATTAAATTCGAGATTGAATTCTACCAATTAAATAGCTAAATAGTAATTAATAATTTTCTAAAACAAAATTAAAAATAATGTTCAAATATTATTAATATAAAAACACACACTTTAGGCCAGTCATTATAGCTTTTTTTCGGGTAAAAAATACTATTAGAAGTTTCTCTGTGTTACATGTTATAAACAAAATATAAAAAAGATCAATTTGAGACTAGTTGGGAAACTTTATTAAAACAATGGTCAAAGTTATGGAAAATGGTTTTTTGACTCGCGTAAAAAAACTGTTATTCACAGAGAAAAAGGGTTTATACAAAAAGGTAGGTATTAAATAAATCTGTAAAATAAGACAAGTCCGATTAAATTCCGATAATTTGTTTATGCGCAAGAGCTCAAAAATGGTCGAAAATGTCCACTTTTTTCAATTGCTAATAATTAATACAATTTTCATCACAGACACTTGTAATTCAGGATTTTTGAGGCTTTTTGCACCCTTAATAAGTGGTAAAAATTTCAGCCCGAAAGCTTCATTGGCTTGGCGTTGGCGGAATTTGTTATCTAAGAAGATGCTATTTTCAATTCATTTTTCCCAAGCTCACAGGCGTTGTAGGGTTTCGATCATTAGTTGTTTTTGTACCTAAATAGTTGTATTGACATATGCATTTACTGATAATTTAATTTTTCAAATTTAATTTGTTTAAAAATGACTGAAAAAATGTTAATATTTATTAAATTGTTAAGATAGGTAATTATTATAAAATAAAATACTAACCTCTATAGTTTAGTTAGTACTATTTTTCTTTGAATTTAAAAAAAAAATCGTTGCTCTAAGTTGATTAGAAGCTGAGATAATTTTTTTATTTATTTAATCGCAGTGACCTTAATTATTAATATTAAGAGCCGAAAGGAGAAAGTATACATTAAGAGCTATATTTTCATGTCTACATTAACATTAAGGTGAATTCAACTATTTAATTTCGAAAAAGAAGATAGCGGCGATGCGTTCTATTACTCGGTCTAGCGAATGAGTGGGAAGAGCGAGGCGGAGCATACACGCTACGCGTTAATAATGAACGTATCGAGATGATTGTTTTCTTAATTTGGGGTAGCGCGAAAATTCATGAGCATTGAAGCTATTGTATTAACGAAATTAACATTATTTCAATCCGAGATTTACTAAATAAAAAATTAAATCTCGGGTTGAAATAATGTTAATTTCGTTAATACAATAGCTTCAATGCTCTGAATTTTCGCGCTACCCCAAATTAAAAAAAGAACCATCTCGATATGTTCATTATTAACCGAGATATGGCTAATTCATTTTTAAACAAATTAAATTTGAAAAATTAAATTGTCCGTAAATGCATACGTCAATTTAGGTACAAAAACAACTAATGATCGAAACTCTACAACGCCTGTGGGCTTGGGAAAAGTGAATTGAAAATAGCATCTTCTTAGATAACAAATGCCGCCAACGCCAAACCAATTAAGCTTTTGGGCAGAAATTTTTACCATTTAATAAGGGTATAAAAAACTGTTATAGTGGTTTGGTCCTTCGAGTGAGGAGAAAAACTCTAAGTAGCATGGAAAACTTTATTCTACTAATTTCGCTGGTAACACGAGACACAACCGAGCAGGAATTAGGCTTCAAGACTTCCGATTCGTGCCTCGAAATGTTTTCCGTTTTATCCTTGTCCCCAAGTACCTACTTTTATTACCCCATCCTAATTAACATTTATCCGTGTCATTACCTACTCGATTTGTGCTTATGTACCCTAATAAACAACAACTAACTTATGTTTCCAGCCTACTTATTCTAATCTCATTTGCTAAATACATTTATTTGGGATAATCTCGGATGATTCAAAGTATAATTTATATGTCTCGTAAATTCCCAGAAAGCAAAATATATTTATTGGGGCAGGTACTAAATGTAATTGTAGCGTAGTCCTACACAGTTATTCATAATGAAAAAAGGTTTATACAGAAAATGTAAGTATTAAATAAACCTGTAAAATGAAATAATTCCTATTAAATTCGGATTTGTTTATGCGCGAGAGCTCAAAAATGGTCGAAAATGGCCGTTTTTTTCCAATTGCTAATCATTAATGCAATTTTCATCGCAGACACTTGTAATTCAGGATTTTTGAGGCTTTTTACACCCTTAATAAGTGGTAAAAATTTCAGCCCGAAAGCTTCATTAGTTTGGCGTTGGCGGAATTTGTTATCTAAGAAGATGCTGATTTCAATTCATTTTTCCCAAGCTCACAGGCGTTGTAGAGTTTTGATCATTAGTTGCTTTTGTACCTAAATAGTTGTATTGACATATACATTTACTGAGAATTTAATTTTTCAAATTTAATTTGTTT
>NW_019419700.1:0-447 GCF_000390285.2 Anoplophora glabripennis
TTTAACTTAAATAATATGTAATTACACATTTTATGTTGACTGTTTCTAATCGATTAATATAAGTAACATGAGTATGAGTGTTCCACATAATGTTGGTAATGATATGGGTTTGGTTTTTAATAAAACTATATAGCTTAAAACATACACATCATATTCCCAGTATAATATAATAGCAAATAGAAAACTCTTAAGCACTAAATAATTATAAACACAATTCTTGCAATACTATAATTTACAATTTTCAGAGATAACCAAATAAACCAAAGATAACGAAAGCCAAGCTTCAAATACGTGCAAAGTCCAAACTGCATTACCAACCAACCCAGGGTTAGCATTCTCTGCGCCATCTTTTATTTTGGAAGCTAACTAACATGTGACGCCGCCATGACAGTTTCATTATTCATATGTTAGATTTCATTCTACGTTAGTACTATATTTTCTATGGCC
>NW_019419700.1:631-6408 GCF_000390285.2 Anoplophora glabripennis
ATAATAACAAACAGAAAACTCTTAAGCACTAAATAATTATAAACACAGTTCTTGCAATACTATAATTTACAATTTTCAGAGATAACCAAAGAAACCAAAGATAACGAAAGTCAAATTTCAAATACGTGCAAAGTCCAAACATCATTACCAACCAACCCAGGGTTAGCATTCTCTGCGCCATCTTTTATTTTGGAAGCTAACTAACATGTGACGCCGCCATGACAGTTTCATTATTCATATGTTAGATTTCATTCTACGTTAGTACTATATTTTTTATGTTCTCAACAAATATTGTACGGACTCTACTTGTGGCAAGTGGGTTTGTACCGCACTCGACTGATTGCGAAACCCCCCTCTACGGCTCTTTGGTCAAAACCTTGTTATACTACACTTATTATGGAATATACTAATAAACTTATGTTTAAGGTACAGCAAGTGTATGTTATATGTTGAACGTCAGACATTTTGACACAAAATCTATATTTGTAGGAGTTACAGAAAAAAATATACGAAAACACAAATTGATATATTTTCCACAAATGATGTTTACCAAGCTTATAATAAAATTATACGTATAGCATAAAATCCAAAGAAGGGGCAAGTCCTTCGCACCTTTTATCTTTAGTTTCTATTTTACTTAGAAGTAAATGGCTTACCTATCTCTTATCATTCGCGACATCCCCTTTGATGATATGCAAAGCGTCTCGAAAAGGGGCAATGCAATCTTTCCTACGGTAACGGATTTCGAATTGAACTTATCAGGTTTTACGCGTAATCGTGTTAAATTTAGATGCAAATCTACAAATTAGTAAAAAAAATTATTACTTTTAAATATGTATTCATCTATTTAGAGAAGGGTTTATCAAACTATACTTAAATTAGAATTCTCTGCATGATGTTACAAGGATTACGGATTAAGTTTAATTATGAAAATGAAAAAGAGATAACTTTTTAGTATACTTTTCATTATTCAAGAAATGTGTCATATAAAACTGCAAATCATTTCCTTATCTGGGAAGTCCACACACGTAGTTTCAGGTATTATCTTCCTATTAATGTCAAATTTGTAGAGATTTGTACAGATATGAAGAGGGTTAGTCAGATAAATTTGAATTCCTCAACATAATATCATTTGGAATTGAATATTTTTAAACATTTTTATTTAAATGTCAAAAATATAATATATTATTCTTAATAGTACATCAAAATGCTTACTTGTTATTTTTGAGAGAAAAATATGAAAGATTTTTAATATTTTCCTCAAATATCCAAATTTTGTATCAGATCAAACAAGTAATCATTACAAGAAATAGATAAATTTTTGTTGTATTTTTTAACGAAACATCTTGAATATTTTTACATAGAACACTTTCTTCTAACAAACAGGGCAAGGCTTTATGCTATGCAAATTATGCTCAAGGTACAATTTACTTAAGGTACTTAAAACCTTATGTCACTGTAATTCTGTGTATCCAAATGTGTTGCATACAAATATAAAAAATATGTTCTACTAAAGAAAAAACAAATAAATTTCGGTTTATTATGACACGATTGATTTAATATACAATTTTGATGCCACAAAAGAATCTACACGTACAACTTATATATTTATCATATTTTTCTACCTCCAAAAATAACAGCCGTACAAATCACAAACATGTTTGGAGATTAAATTACCGTATAGAACTCGAGAACGTCTGTTTATATTTCTAGACTTATTGTTCACCAAGAGAGATATTTTTTCATTTATGACTTAACATATAAAAAAATATTATTAGTTATGAGACCAAATTTGCTATTAATTAATTTACTATCGCTAATAGCGCTGGTGAAATAAAACTATTGCGTGATATGAATGAAATATATTCAGAAGGATTAAATTTAGAACCTTCTCAAGAATACAGAATTTATTATGATCCATCAAGGTAGATTATGCAATATTTGAAAATCTTTTACTGTAATCTGTATTTTTCGTAGTCCTAAAACATTTTCTGTACAAACTTTAAAATTTTAAATTTACTGATCCAAAAATTATGTTTATTATATTTTTTCTTATATTACAAGTTTAGTAATTAAAAAGTATTATAATGATAACTATTAGGTACATCCAGAAAATTCAAATTCGCATAGTTTTCTCAAAAGCTCATTAAATAAATATGCGAGTTTGGATTTGCTAACGAAAATCCATGACATATCTCATAGTTTCCGATTTTGCCACAACTACAAGGAAAATATATATAAAATTTGGAACAATTTAAATAATAAATTATGGACCCCGCACAATCCTTACGGAAACTGGCTTGGGACTATTTTTTTCTGAAACTTTGCTATGTGATAGTTCTGATCGCGTGGATCAAGTCTCAATGGGCACATAGTCTGAAATCCCTTTGTTTTGGACCTACGGCCACTGAAAATATTTTTCCCCTTACGCTGCATAGTAAGAATACAGCAATGATTCTTTTTGTAAAATTACATTAGTAAATGGGCCTTGCCCGATCGATTAGAGATGTTTTCAACTTCCGACCGGAAGCAGCCTTTCACGGGAAACAGCACGACGTCAACTTCAAAGGTCAAAAAAACCATTTTAGAAAAAAATGTTTTAAACAAAAGTTTAACATTTTTCTTTGTTGAATTGAAATACGCAATAGAAAAATTTTCAATTTTATTTGGAAAAACTGACTTTCGGTCCGAGCTCATTGATTCGATTTAAATAAAATTTGACATATTATTATTTCCTAATGAAGTATTCGATTAAATTGTATTTCCAGAAAGGAGATAAATACCACTACTCTTAAATATCTCCAATTCTGTATGTAAGTATTACAGGGTGTAAAAAGTTTGACTGCCATTATTTCAGCATGAGATAGAGTAATCATAAATGAGCTGGTGCATACCACGTGTGCACGCGGCAGACTTGTGCTATGGAGAAAATGTAAACAACTATTATTGTGAAACATTTCTAGACAATTGTTTTTCAGTATTTAAATAAATAAAATAAAATGTATCGATAGAGTTTAGATAGTGTTGTGCTTAAATTTTGGCTCGAATTTTAGTAATTATCTCTTCAAACAGGAACTTAACTTTTAATCAAATACTGAATTTGAAAAATATATAATTAAAGTACCCAAAGATTCACGTCATCCAAATAATCATGCGTATTAAAAATAATTTACACGGTCCAATTCCAGATACCAACTGAATTGCGTATTGTTGGACAGCTTAGTACCTCGTTTCTCCGCCGAGCCGTTGTCACATTGCTCGATATGAATTTTATCGAATTTTCGAATTTAAAATTTATTATAACGCTAATTATTTTTTAGAATTAAGCATAAAGAAGTTAAAAAAAGTGATGAACATTGTATTATAAGGTATTCTATGCACTATGTCAATATTCCTTAATTAATCGAACTTTTGTACATTAAGTTGTAGATTTTGATAATTCTTTTCTTGGATATGGTTGAGTTTAGAACCCAAGTCATATAGGTAAGGTTTTTTTTGTTTATTTTAATGTATACTACCCTCTGTAAAAATTAAAGCGGCCAAACTTCTAACACCCTGTATATTGTGAGTGGTATTACAGCTTCGCAGTCTTTTTTCTCATTTTATTTTCATTTCTAAATGATTTTAAGTAATTAACTGTTTTATTAGTCGTTACCAGCGCATTTTGTATACAAATCCGATTTTATTATCATCAGAAATTTGATTTCTTTGACAATCAAAAAGAAATAATGGTTTGCGAGATTCATAAACTAGACTTAGAATCATCAAGACGCTTTTCATTAAAATTTAATAAATCACCGAGAAATATTATTAACTGTAAGGCAAACCTCCCTTAATTAATATACTATCNGACAACAATACCCAAATTATTTACAAATACTAAATTTATTTACAAATAAATAAACGTACTAAAAATTGAATCAAATCACCACATATCATTTTAAAATTTCATTATTTTTTGCTATAATTTCTTTGAAGCTTTTTTAATTTGATCTGCCTGATAGAACGTGCTCGTGTATTTCTTGCAGGCAATCATTTTTAAATAGTTTGTTAAGATTGTACAAGTAAATCCATTGAATTGCGTATTGTTGGATAGCTTAGTACCTCGTGATCTCCGCCGAGCCGTTGTCACATTGCTCAATATGAATTTTATCGAATTTTCGAATTTTAAATTTATTATAAAGCTAATAATTTGTTATAATTAAGCATAAATAAGTTCAAAAAAGTGATAAATATTGTATTTTAAGTTATTCTATGCACTATGTCAATATTCCTTAATTAATCGAACTTTTGTACATTAAGTTGGAGATTTTGATCATTCTTTTGTTGGAAATGGATGAGTTTAGGACCCATGTCATATAGGTAAGGTTTTTTTGTTTATTTTAATGTATATTATCGTCTGCTAAAATTAAAGCGGCCAAACTTCTAACACCCTGTATATTGTGAGTGATATTACAGCTTCTACAGTTTTTAAGTAATTAACTGTTTTATTAGTCGTTACCAGCGCATTTTGTATACAAATCTGATTTCATTATCACCAGAAACTTGACTTCTTTGACACTTAAAAAGAAATAATGGTTTGCGAGATTCATAAACTAGACTTAGATTCATCAAGACGCTTTTCATTAAAACTTAATAAATCACCGAGAAATATTATTAACTGTAAGGCAAAACCTCCCTTAATTAATATACTATCGCTAATAGCGTCGGTGCAATAAAATTAGGGCGATAAGGAACGTGAATAAAATATAGCCAGCAGTAGTAAATTTAGAACCTTATCAACATGTTGTCCACTTGTCAGACTTGGTGCCGAATCCAATCCATTATTCACTGGGGATGAACATGTCGACGAGAGACACGTCCTGCGCCTAACCCTATTTGACGCATCTGATACGTATTTCTTTGTCAAAAGGTCGCAAGAATAATGATCTTCAGCATTTCGTCTCCTTTCCAATATTACATCAGATGATGTATTACTCCTTATTTCTATCGTGGCAGGAATTACTAAAATATATTTTTTTGCTTTGCTATAAATTATCCGCGGAGGGTTATTCGCAGAGATATTTTCAACCAAAAGCGAATAATCTGACAGTTAAGATTTGGATTTTTAGAAATATCGTGGCTCGGACGGGTTCCCTAATTTTTCTTGATTTCATTTTCTCAAAAAACGACCCCTGCAAAACAGATTCCCGGCGTCGCAGTCTTATTGTGTGGCTATAAAATTTATGAAGACCAATATATAGTTATTTATTTAGTGTTTCAATAATATGTAAAATATTAAATATTATGTTTAGGATAGTTAGTTTTAAATTAGTTTAGTTAGTAGGAAAATAGTTATAACTTGTAACAATATTATTTTAATCCTTTTTCGTTTGCTATAACTCTAATTGGCGCGGTTAAACCACCCAAACGAATTATTTTGTCGCAACTGCGCAAAACGTAGAAGTCGACTAGAACGTGTCGTGGTACCAGGCCTGGTGGTGTTGTGTATTATTGTTGATCGTTGATTGAAAACCTATAGTTATTTTTGAAGATAAATCGTTGTTGACCCCCAATTTGCAGAAGATTGAAGCCAGTGGTAAGTTGTGACATTATTTTCGTTTGTTTGGGTGTTCGCCTAAGAATTGCCTGGAAATGCAGTCAATCAATTCGCGCAGATAATTCTTTAAATTTTGAATTATATATACAACAACGACTGCAACTGCAGCGTTAACTAGAACTAGTCCTACAACTACTAATACTACGGCGGCATCAACAACGACGACAACAGAAGCATA
>NW_019419700.1:6865-7998 GCF_000390285.2 Anoplophora glabripennis
AAAAAAAAGAATCATCAAAGTAAACTAAAGCCTTAAAAACTTAAAATAAATAAATCATGAGCTGGTAGAGAAACCACTTTAACCGCTCAGTTATTTGTCGAGAAACGAATTGAACGCATGAACGAAACGAACTCCAGTCAAGAACTTACGACGCGCGTGATTTTTAAATTTCTCGATTTCTCGACAATTTTTTCTCGTCTCGAGTAAGCCCAGATTTCCCGGGAATTCTCGCTTCGAGAAGTCTCGACCAGAAACCCTAATTAATACAGAGGCTGAAGATTTATGGGGGAGAATGGTGACATATTATTTATTTGTTTACCTATTTTATTATTGGTGTTGAGATACATAAGGGTAACCCAAAATTAACGCAAGATTTGAACTTTGCGCCATTTGTGCGGTCACTGTAATAAAAAGTATGGTAAAATTCCTTGAACTTTCCATGGTAACCTGATGCCATGGAATGTTCAAGTAAAATTCATATAACACTTATTTAATATTAAATCAAACCTTTAAAATATACAGGATGTCCCACAGTGATGAGACATTAGACATGCTTCGAATTTAATTTTGAATATTTGGGCAATAGTGTTTTCGGGCATACCCTTCTCAACTAAAATAATGGCGTCCACCTAACGCTTCCGGTTATACGGGACGTTGACGTCATCTTCGTTATTTTAAATAGAATTCCCTGTATGTTATTGCAATTTTGGATTCTACGTCAATTTTTAGATGAACTTTCATACACATTTTCTATTCTTAAAGTTAACCGTTTTTGATATATTTAATTATTTTTCAAAAAAAATTAAAAAACCACTGTCTAATTCACAAAGATGTGTATTTTACAATAATAAAGTTAGAGCGATAAAATTTATAGGGGACATAACTGAAACTCTAAGCTTCTCTGCCATAATTTCAAAATGACTTAATTTCATACAGGTGGTAGAAATTTAATGCCGAATTTAGTCAACTTTAAACTAATTTAACTTATTTTTTTTTTAATGGAACACATTGTATATTTTTGCGTAACCTGATGAAAAATTGTGTTCTCTTTCGAATGGTATAATGGTTCCCTATACCTATCTCTGCTGCTTTTTAAGGTATTTACTGTTTTTCGTGCAGTCAACGGATATCGC
>NW_019419701.1:0-3543 GCF_000390285.2 Anoplophora glabripennis
ATGTTTCCTGAGTTTGCTGTGTGCAGTAGCAATCCTCTTGATGTTGAGGTCGTCTGTATTCTTTTATAATTCGACTGGTACTACATATTTGGCTTATTCAATGCCATAAGGTTGCAACATCGAGGTTGCAAACCGTTGGAATGTTGTATTAATGCTATCTAACGTTATGGTCTTCATCCTTATTGATTTGTAACTTTGCCATCGTTTCTAAACCTCAGTTTTCTTCAATTTCTGCATAAGTGTCTTAATGGCATAGCTAGTAATGTCGCAGTAGGGTTGAAGATGAGCCTAATCTAGTTAACTCAGCAACGTCTTCGTTGTCCCCATGTCCCTCATGTTCTGTTATTCAAGCAAAGATCACAAACTTGACGAAAGCATTGGCTTTCAAAACTCCTCTTTATTAACTCCATTGCATGGTATATCATGGCAATCGCTTCTAATTTTTCATTAGTTTCCTTTCTAGTCTATATTTCTATGCCTTTATTTGATTGGACTGGATTTAACAGGGCGCTCTTTCTTCTATGCTGGTATTTTATGATGAAACTTCTTCGGAGCTTGTACGTCGGTGTTAAATGCTCAATTTCAGCATTAATCAACGCACAGCTTTTGATATACCCCACCCTGACTCCGGACAATTGGCGAGTGTCCTTGTTGTTCTACAATATACGGACCTGGCTTTCCTCTGATGAATATATTTAATGGTGGTAGGTTTAGCAGTACCAACCGCTAAAGCTGCGGTAGAATTAGGCAAGTTAGCTTCTGATAAGTTAACATTGGTTTATGACTAGCATTTTGGGATAATGGTACTCATTTTTTCTACTTAGCCGCCTATACCTTTTCAGAACCATCTGGCTGACTTCATGAAAGTTTATAAAGGCCCTTTAGTAAAAGCAACTAAGCTGGTTCTATGTACACTTTGAAAATGTTCGTGGAAATTTTCCCCTAACAGTGACTGTGTTTTGTTCCCTGTGAATAACCTGCATCTACCTTTAGACGATGGTAACCGGTCCTATAATGTGGGTATAATAATTCCATTTCCAAATCTTTTTGCTCCCCCGCTGTTTCTAGAACTCTTGTTAGTGACATAGCTGTGATTGTTTTGTATGGTATGCTTCATTCGTAGTGCAAAGGAATTTGTATAATATTTATGAAATAAAAGTTTGTGTGTGTCCGACTGTAGATGACGGCGCCCCAGTATATTTCCCTCACGAGACAGAATGTGGAAAGTTCTACGAATGTGATAATGAAAAAGCCATACTCTTTGAATGTGCCCCCGGAAGTTATTGGGACTCGCAGGAAATTGTCTGTAGCAGTGAAGTAAATTGTGGTAACTTACTCACTTCAACTGAATCACCAAAGACCACAGAATCCAATTAATTCAGTTTATAAAAAGGGCATAATAAATATTTATATTTTTTGTTTATTTTAATTTGTTGTCCACTTACAACAATGTTGTAAGAAAATAAAAGGATGCAACTATATGAAAGATACGTAAAACAAATTAAAATATGTAGTGAGAGAATACAATTAATAAAGTTTAAACACTAATAGCTTCCATGAAGATGAGTAACTAATATGAAAACTTAATAAATCAAAACAAAAAAGGAAAGCTAAAATATTATTAATTTCTCATTGTTTACATACGCTGTTACAAAGATATTTCATTGTCTATTGGCGTGTCAAGCTAAATCAATGATTCCCAGGAGAATTACACATTGACATGGCTGTTGCTTGACGTAACTTGGATATTAGTAAAAATCGGTCGAAAATAATATATACGATGAAAATATAAGGTTGCGCTAAGAAAAAAAGTTGTGCTATTTGCAGAAAAAATTAAAAACTGCAAAAATACTCAAAAATGACGTGTTTTTCTAACATTTTCCACCATAACTTCTTAAATATGCAGTTTACAGAAAAAACAATTACTGGTGAAATTGTTTGTTATGAAATTTGCTATAAGATAGAATTGTTTTGATACCTGCGCATATCATATTTTTGTTGCTAAATAGCCAAAACAACGTAAGAAAGTGATGAAAATCGAAATAATTTGGAAGTGTCAAACTGACAGGCAAGAAATTGTCCAATTCTACTATAAATGTAGATGTAAATACTTTAAACGATTATAAAACGAAATTCCAAAACCCGATCCAAATCGATTTGATAGTATTGATATAAGACAATTTGTTACTAAATTTCAGCGCGAAATGTCGTTGTTTTTTTACGTGAGTGCTGGGGTTAAAGTTAGACATTTTAATCTGCGCTAATCTTTTTACACTTAGTTGGACCCCTTAACAATCATATAGAATCGTTAGAATATCAATTTTCTTTTTTTGAATAATTTTTGGAGCGAATTTAAAAGTTAGAAAAATTTTGACTTTATAAACAATTACTTTCGTGAAGCGGTTTTGCGGTTTGGAAAATATACCAAAGTACTAAAAAACAGTTCTCGCAAAGACGCATAACTTGAAAAAAAGAACGTTCAAATCGGTCCTAAAAGTTCCGAGGTATCGAGTGTCAAAGTCAACAAGCGTTAGCTGCAAAACTATGCATAATGTAACAACAACAAAATATAAATTTGGTAGGTTTTTAAAGAACTTTTCGTATGTGCTTTTATAAATATTATCACACGTGTGCCTTTTTTATGAAAATTCAATGAATATCGCCAAGCTGACCATTTGAGCCGCAAAACCGGGGGTAGGGGACGAATGATAGAAATTGAAATTGCGCATTCAAAACGAGCGTGCCCTCTTCGGCGTTCAATATCTCGGCTTCTACGGCTCCGATTTTGATGATTTTTTAAAAATCATAATGAGAGGAATTCAATTATCAAGATTTCATTAAAATATTATAAAGCCCTAACAGCCTATTACGACTACTTAAAATTTCACACATTTCATTGTTGCTGTATATTCATGTAAATAATAATATCGATGGTAGATAATACATAGTCCATTGTTAATAGTTATTAGTTTTAATAATTCGTAATAATGTTTAAAATCTTGAAATTTTTATTTACTATGTAATGTATTTATTTGATATTTATAAAACGTATCATTGCATTATTAAAGTATTTCGCTTTTTTACAGCATAGTTGCTGTTTTCGCTCTCAAAATTTTCTTCTACAAGCTGTCATACGGTGACCGCTCAATAGAATATTTCGGAGACTACTTCGATTTGAATTTTGAAAATTTGGGACCTGGTGGTTTTGGAAGTTTTATTTAAAAAGAGTTTAAATAAAATAATGCCATTGTTGTAGTACTTCCGGTTATACCGGTAGTCGCCACCTATTTGCTTATTATAAATGGAACATCCTATATATTTTTGCATATTTGGATTCTACGCGTAATTTTAGGGGAATTTTATAAAGCTTCCCTATATTCATCTCTAATGGTCTAATGGTCTTCGACCTATTTCAATTTCATATTTATTGTCGCATTTGATTGACCGAACCGCCAAAACTTGGTTTTTCTAAATTATACACCCCGTATATTTAATCAAAATCTGTTGTAAAAATTTACTCTATATCTATCTATATTACATCTC
>NW_019419701.1:4944-7880 GCF_000390285.2 Anoplophora glabripennis
GTTTTGGCTATTTAGCAACAAAAATATGATATGCGCAGGTATCAAAACAATTCTATCTTGTAGCAAATTTCATAACAAACAATTTCACCAGTAATAGTTTTTTCTGTAAACCGCATATTTAAGAAGTTATGTTGGAAAATGTTAGAAAAAACACGTCATTTTTGAGTATTTTTACAGTTTTTAATTTTTTTTGCAAATAGCACAACTTTTTTTCTTGGCGCAACCTTATATTTTCATTGTATATATTATTTTCGACCGATTTTTACTAATATCTAAGTTACGTCAAGCAACAGCCATATCTCAAAGGTTTTGAGCTTAATTCTCTTGGACTAAAGAGGTCTATATCAACCCCTAGAGATTCAAGATCGATGATGGGATCATTCTCCGTTGACGTATCAAACCAGTAACTTAATTACTTTGAATTTGAATTAATGCTAATTGTTCTCTTTAATATTCATAGCAGCTAAAAAAATATTTTATTTACTACACTCAATTACATAATATTAAGAATATTTCATAAACTTGTGCAGTAGGCTATCCGCTTTGTGGTCGCAACACTTGTCAACATGCAATGTGCCAGCTGTCAAAAACACATTTGAAGTTGATGATTATGACTATAAATTAGAAAGGCGGGGGTCCAGTCAAAACAGTAAAAAATTGGTAGCTACGTGGTCTACGAGACAAAAAAGTTTAGGGACCTCTGACCTAAATAGATTAAGTGTTCTTCATGATAGTTTGATACTGTAACTCATCATACAACAAACGTTTATTGTCAAAATTATCAACATTCTTGAACAGAGCATGTAATAATCATTATTGTCATATAAAAAAGATTAAATTTACTTTTCTGAAGTAAATCTAAAAAAATAAAAAGGAAATTAATTTTATTGAAGATGAAATATAAAGAACCGTGAAATTTTTTAATAAAAGAAAGGAATTTGGGAATATAGTTGTACGATTTATATAAAAGTAGTTGTAAATGTAGTAAGTATTTATGTGAGACAAATAGTTGCAAAAGTATTATTATTAGTGATGGGCATAATCGACCAATTTTGATAATCGAGTTATCGGTAATCGAGTACTTCTAATAATCGAGTGATCACTCGAGATACGAGATATTGGTCATTTTCATCCCAGCGGCGCACAAATATGTTTGTATTAGTCATATATTACTTATAAGCATAGCTAAAAAAAAAAAGCTCAAGTACTTCAAAACCTAGCCACTTTTTCGTTTTATTCTAAAAAAAGGTTATGCAATCAGTGACTATTTGCAGTATGCACTAACATTTTGGGGTGCAACCGTAGGGTAATAATCACTCGAGTGGTGGGAGTAAACATCTCGAGATATCTCGAGTGATCTCAATAATCGAGTACCACTCGATTTTTCACTCGAAATCTCCCATCACTAATTATTATTAAGATGTGAGAATGCATAGTGATTAGAACGTATTCACAAAGGACTGACTAGAGCAAGCAGTGTTGCATATAAAAGAAGGAGCTACTGCTACATCTAAAGACAATGTTAGCATAAACCTACAATTTGTGATAAATTATTTTCTTTTAATATGGAAGCCGTAAAGACAAACGTTGCTGTAAAAGAAAAAGCAAAGCTGACTTGATCAAATTGTAGCAACATTAAAACATCAAAGTAGTGAGTATATAACTAAAGTGAAGTGAATTAAGCATATAAATAATAAACAAACAACTTTTACTTGAAATAATCCATTGCAAACCAAACGAGGTGAAAATCAAGTTCAAATAAATCAAGAAAGTTACCAAAAAAACACCTATAAAAATATTATCACCAACGTCAGTTATCATAAGTCAAATTAGAATTTCAAGTTTTAAAAAGATATAAGCAGTTCACATTGCATTCACCAGTAAATTTGGTCGTCGTGTAGGCAGTAGGAAATATGGAGACTTGTTGATCTCAAAACTTTTTATACAGGGTGTGTCATGTAACAGTGGTCAAAACAAACTAACTTTCTTATTTTAAATGCAACACCCTGTATATTATCCAATTTTTTGGATTCTTTAGAAAAATTTAGACATATTTCATGTCCAATGTCGTATACCTATCTTTAACTGTTTCAGAAATATTAAGTGTTTTCAGATTTATTGCAAAAATTAACATTAAAAAAAAGAAAATTATTTGATTACAGAAATTTGCTACAACACACCTAAAAACGAATAAGTAATACTGTTTATTTATTGATAATGTAAAAAAGCAAATAAAATATTAATGTCAATGTAGAAGATGTTCAAAATGCTGGCCGCAAACGTCTTGGTAACATCCTAATCTTAAATAGAAATTTCTTCTAACGTTACTCAACATCTCAGGCGTGACCGATCTAATCGCAAGCGTTATTCGTCTTCTTAAGTCAGCGAAGTCGAGGGATTTACTTTTGTATATAATACTTTTGATATATCCTCATAAGAAGAAGTTTAATGGTGTCAGATCAGGGGATCCTGCTGGCCATTCCATCGATCCTCGCCTCTCTATCCACCGATTTGGAAATATTCGGTTGAGGTACTGCCGGACACTGATTTGGTAATAGAGCGGTGTTCCATCTTACTGAAACCATATCATATTCGCTGGAACTTGCGGGTTTGCTGGATCAGGATATAAGTTTGTCAGAGGTGGCACGACATTATTTTGGACAGTGCTAAATAATTATCGCCATTCAAATTGACATCAATAAAAAAAGGGACCTATGATATGATCTCCAACAATTCCTGCCCAAACATTAACCTTTTCAGGGTATTGCGTATATTCTTCTATAATCCAGTGAGGATTTTCATTAGGCCAATAGCGACAATTTTTACGATTAGCAAGACCGTGAAGTGTAAAGGTGCATTCATTAGAAAACAAAAACAAAATAGGTGCTATAAAATTCTATTTATTCTTTTCCTTGCGAAATTCTTTCAAGTTTTTG
>NW_019419702.1:0-2084 GCF_000390285.2 Anoplophora glabripennis
GCGCAATTACTGGCACACTCTAGTTGGTTTTCCGGGCCTTGTTGGCTTCAACTAGACACGGACAAATGGCCAATTCAACGCATAATAGAAAATGAAACAAACACTCTTGAAGAAAAAATCTCATCTGTTTTTCCTGTAATAGTTGCCGAAGATAATCAATTACGCAATCCCATGTTGAGAATGTCTTCTTGGTTAAAACTTTGTCGGATCACAGTTTACGTACAATTTTGTACGAATTTGTAAGAATTTTAGAAATTAAAAAAATTATTACCGCTTCAGATTTAGAAAAGGCTGAAATAGTATTAATACGCATTGTCCAAAAAATACATTTTTCCGAAGATTTTCTACTATTGCAAAATGAAAAAACATGTTCAAAGTCATTGCAATACTTGCATCTGTTTATCGAGAATGATTGTACAAAAGTTGGAGGTAGATTAGAAAATGCACAAATTAGTTATCAGAAAAAACACCCTTTATTACTGCCTAAAAAAGATCATTTAGTTAATATTCTCATAGATCATTTTCATCGTTTATATGTGCATACTGGACCGCATTTGTTGTTATCGCTTATAAGGCAACGATATTGGATACTATCCGCTAGAAATATTATTCGTAGTCGTATTAGAAAATGTAACTATTGTTTTAAATTTAAACCAAAACCTTCATTTCCGCAAATGGGAAACTTACCTACCCCTAGAGTTACAGAAGCTAAACCATTTTTAAATTGTGGCGTGGATTATGCTGGTCCTTTTTATATTACCATGACGCGGCATAGAGGTATTAAAAGTCAAAAAGCATATATATGTTTGTTCGTTTGTTTGGCAACAAAAGCAATTCACCTAGAATTAGCTTCAGATATGTCGACTGCTACATTTCTTGGATGTTTTAAGCGATTTTTAGCTCGCCGTGGGCCAGTAGTTTGTGTATATTCGGATTGCGGTACAAACTTTCTTGGAGCAAAAGCTGATCAAATATACAATTTATTACAATCTAGTGAATATGTAACTACTATACTACTAATTAAGTTTACATAAAATTGAATGGAAATTTAACCCACCTTCTGCGCCTCATTTCGGCGGAATATGGGAGAGTAATATCAAATCAGTAAAAACGCACTTGTACAAAATTGTTGGAAATCAGATTCTTTCTTATGAAGAGTTTGTAACCGTTTTAACCCAAATAGAGGCTTTATTAAACTCAAGACCGCTGTGCTGGTTAAGTAGCGATCCATCCGAGCCGATGGCACTTACACCCGCACATTTTCTGACATTAGCACCGTTGGATTCGTTTCCGGCAAATGATTATTCTGAAATTAATAAAGATTTGCTATCTCGAAAGGAACTTCTCGATCAGTTAGTGCAATCATTCTGGAAAAGATGGCGCATTGAGTATTTGACTAGTTTACAAAATCGCCAAAAATGGAACACACCCACTTGTCCTGTTACAAGAGGGACTCTAGTTTTAATTCAACAAGAAAATGTACCTCCTCTTCAATGGCCTTTAGGTATCATCGAAGAGGTTTTTCCAGGTAAAGATGGAATCATTAGAGTTGCTCTTGTACGCACAAAAAATACTACTTATAAAAGACCTGTAGTTAAGCTTTGTCCATTGCCTAATCAATAACAGTGGCTTAATATTTCGTTTTAGGTTTAAGTATATATTTTTTCTCTTTTGATAGTTTCTAGTTTTTTGTTGTCGTTAAAATTAATATTTTTTGAAAACAAATTTTCAAGGCCGGGGGGATGTATACGCCCGGTATGTAGAATAGATATCCTGGCGAACCGCTGGTGTTCGGCCACCGGTTTTTGTTAAATATTTTTTATTACTTTTTCTCTTTTTTTAGTTCAATTCAAGCGCGCAGAGCGGTTGTTGTATTTTTCGGTTCGTTGGAACTAGTTAATAGTTATTGTGTACCATTGGTTTTGTGAAGTGAACCCTTTTGAAGTCGAGCGCATTCCCTTCTTTCCTTTCCTTTTGCCATCGACTTAAGAAACATCTATTGCATCACATTTTGGTGAGTCTAGTTTAGTTTAGTTTTTTTTTAATATACAGTCCACTTGGAAAGGGCTATTTGGGCCCCAACA
>NW_019419702.1:5125-6137 GCF_000390285.2 Anoplophora glabripennis
ATTCGCTTCAATTTCATGAAGTATCATTTCATCAACATTGTTTCTCGGTCTTCCTTCTCTAATTGATTCACCAGGAAGTCTACCAGTTACATAAGCATTGTGAACACGTATAAAAACACGATAATCTGAGTAATGTTCTCGATTTGGATATCTGTTACGGTATTCTCTCGCAGCCCTTCTAGCGTTTCCATCACAAAACCCATAAATGAAGTGCATTTCTGCATATTCACGTTGAGTATAGAGCATTATACCACGCGGAAAAGTATCTATTACAAATGTCAGACTAATTTGTCTAACTGTCAAATTTATTTTCAATTCATAACCTACTTGATGAAAAACAAAATCGGAAAGTGCAAACAAGATTCAAACTTTTTAATTCAATTCGAAGAACAAGTTTATTTGACAGAATCACCCGATGAGCAGACACTCCGTCAAAAAATAAGAACGGTTGCGGAGCAAATCAAACGCAATGAACGCCCTGCGGCGAATTAAAAGACTAAATAAATTTAGTTTCAATTTTCACCCTTTGTTTTAATTCCGCGTTGCCATGTAAATTCAACGTAACGTTAAAAATTTTTAAAAAATCGCATTTACCGCAAAGTGGTAGCAAATACGAAAATAATTCCTAGTAATTTTTTGTTGCCAATTAAACTGTGTGTCTAAAATTTGTATTGTTTTAAATCGTACATAATCATTACATTATTTTTTATAAAATATTTATTTTCGCTGACCCCTATCTCTGCCACTGAGCGACCGGCAAAGCTTGATATTAGCAGGAGCTTTGGCTCCTTATGACATCATGCTGTATAACAAATTTTGTTCAAATATATTTTCTAGTTTCGGAGGTACAAACATAAATTGATTTTTTCATGAAAATTTCAACACCCTGTATCTTTTAAACGGTTAACAATTGCATAACAACGTGAGGTTTTTCTTGTCGCAAATGGCGCCCTCTATCACCCAGAGCAGTTTGATCCATGACTTACGGGACACCCTGTATATATATATATAT
>NW_019419702.1:6466-7875 GCF_000390285.2 Anoplophora glabripennis
AAACTTTTTTCGCAGATGCAGATTGTGCATTAGAGCAGGCGGAGGTTATTTTGAACATCTTATAAAATAACTAAATAAATTTAGTTTCAATTTTCACCCTTTGTTTTAATTCCGCGTTGCCATGTAAATTCAACGTAACGTTAAAAATTTTTAAAAAATCGCATTTACCGCAAAGTGGTAGCAAATACGAAAATAATTCCTAGTAATTTTTTGTTGCCAATTAAACTGTGTGTCTAAAATTTGTATTGTTTTAAATCGTACATAATCATTACATTATTTTTTATAAAATATTTATTTTCGCTGACCCCTATCTCTGCCACTGAGCGACCGGCAAAGCTTGATATTAGCAGGAGCTTTGGCTCCTTATGACATCATGCTGTATAACAAATTTTGTTCAAATATATTTTCTAGTTTCGGAGGTACAAACATAAATTGATTTTTTCATGAAAATTTCAACACCCTGTATCTTTTAAACGGTTAACAATTGCATAACAACATGTGAGGTTTTTCTCACCCA
This sequence comes from Anoplophora glabripennis, assembly GCF_000390285.2. Lineage (NCBI taxonomy): Eukaryota > Metazoa > Arthropoda > Insecta > Coleoptera > Cerambycidae > Anoplophora > Anoplophora glabripennis. Next base: position 6,984 of record NW_019419702.1, read on the forward strand.
TAGCAGTTTGATCCATGACTTACGGGTCACCCTGTATATACAGGGTGTTCCTAAATAAGTGTCGCAACGGAAAACTGTAAATTTCTCTTGAAAAAAGAAACATATTTATCCTCTTCCATTTTTCTCTCCGGGCTTTCGTTTTCGAGATACACGGTGTCAAAACTTTAATTTTTTTTTTAGTTTTTCGCCAATATCTTAGGAATGGTTTGAACTACACGACTGAGCTTTTGTACACACATTACCACTATTAATAGCTACTTTTTCGCACCCTTCTCGAATTCATTGGACGTGCCAGTGGTGAAGATTTTAAGGTAACGTAAGGGTCCCCCCCCTAAATTTCACGCCACTGGAAAAATTGACTTTTGACAGCAAATTCTAAAGCGCCAATGAATTTTATACAATAAGAGTTCTCTTGGTTCATTGCTCTAAAGTCAACCGTTTTCAAGAAAAATGACTTTTTATGAACAAAAGCAAACATTTTGCTAACGTTTCGAAAATTTTTTGCATTTTGCATTTTGCGTTTTGAACAATTTGCAAGTGCAAGTAACTGAACAGAACATCCCGAGAACGAAATGCATCATTTATGAAATCCAAGTCAATACTATCGAAAAGTTGACCGATTGAGGTGAAACCGTAGCGGCAGAAAGAAACATGATTAGAAAATGTAATGCGTGCATTCAAGCCAACGCACGTAACTTTGAACAGTTTCTGTAAATTTTACTCGCCAAATTGATAAAAAAAAGTTAAAATCCTATCTGTTGTTAAATTTCGTTAAAATTGTTAATTATTACTACTTATTTTTTGAATTATAAAAGACTTTCGAAACGTTAGCAAAATATTTGCTTTTGTTCATAAAAAGTCATTTTTCTTGAAAACGGTTGACTTTAGAGCA
>NW_019419703.1:0-7882 GCF_000390285.2 Anoplophora glabripennis
GGAAAGCTTATGAAAAGAGCTTGAAGTTAAAAAAAATCGTCAAGATTCGTTGAAAAACAACGGAGTTACAGACTGTCAAAAAAAATACTTTCATAACCGGCAACCGGAGTACTTTCCCAGATAAAAATATTTTATTGGTGGAAGTATGTTAAGTGCTTAAGAAATATTGTCAAAATTCAGTGGGTCGCTTGGTTTTTCGGCCAGCCGTGGCACGGCGGAAGGGTGGGGGAAGCGAGCGACAGCGAGTCCGAAGAAAATGACTATAATATTCATAGTCCTGCCTTTAAAAAAGCGAAATTCGCTTGAAAATAATATATTTGACAGTCTGTAACTCCGTTGTTTTTCAACGAATCTTGACGTTTTTTTTAACTTAAAAGGTTTTTTCATAAGGTTTCCAAATATGTAACTATATCAAGCGCGTGCGTCGTATATTTCATTTTGCTACTAGGGCTAAAAAATAAAAAACTTTCCAGGTTGCAAATTTGAAATTTAAAAAAAATTATAGATTTCAATGTATTATGAGATCTACCATGAAAAAAATCAGTGCAATTTTGGAAGATGCTCTGGATCGTCCAGACTAATAATTAGTTAATTTGTTTAGACCATAACTTGTAAACTATTCAACTTACCGATTCCAGATTTCATGCGTTTTATTAGACAGTAATAAGGAATGAGATAATGCGATGCCAAAACGTTCTGGTACCTAATAATAACGCAGTTTATAAATGTTTAATTCAAAAGTCATAAATAACCTTCTTCTGTTTATAACTTTTGATCTAATCAATATTTTTTGACACTCGATGGCTAGTTTTGCAGGTCTTTTGAAGACAAAACCAAAAAGTACTTTACTGTTTTCTTGTGGAAATGAACGAAAAAAGTTATAAGCGAAAAACGTGAATTTACGTAAAAATTATACAATTAACCACCCTGTAATTAATCTTCCCCCCCATTTGTATGACTGTGGCAACTAATATGTTATTGTACATAATATTTAGCATCTATAGCGATAAATTCAGCTTGCCGAAACAAAAAGTCGCGCCCAATTCTATATTTCCTGGCCTATTCTATTTTGTAAATAAATTTAGATATACATTCGTCTGATTTACAACTAGACATTTATCATCAGTACCGATTTTAGCCATGGTTGTCGAAGAAAACTAGGATACCATTCCCCATAGAGCTGGTGGCTGTCGTGATAGGGACTACTGTCAGTTATTTTGGCAACTTGAACGCGAAATATAATATCAGCGTTGTAGGACACATCCCAACAGGGTAGGTTTGTATAACTATTAATTTTTTAATATAAGTTGTATAGCATGATGCTAAATCTGTTTAAAAAGCGTATTTAGTTTGTTTTTATTTGCAAGCTCGATAACATTCCCCTGATAAAAAAATACTGACCCAATTGACCCATATTCTGTTTAGATTAAAGGGACTTAAAGTACATTTGAAAATGATGAAGAGAGATAAACTTATGCACATGCGTACGTAAGACAAGGGTGAACAGCGCGTTTGCAAAGTTCTATTGCAGCGGTGGTGCATGTACAGAAATCTATTTTAATAATAGAATTTATATGAAATTAAATAAAGAATAAACGAAGTATCAAACTTTTCTTTGTAAAAATCGCTACTTCATTTCATATGTAAAATCAGAAATAAGAAAAATTGCCCACTGACCGTATTTTATTGAGTTGTTCGACTCTCAAATATTTTTAGATGGACCATACAACTGTTTAGCATGATATTGATCCTTAATATTTGTAGTGGTTATGTATGTATTAATTAGAATAAACAATAGAAATATATATTATGTTAGTAAGCCGCTTTATGCTCACAATACACAATACTACTGATTGCCATAAAAACACGTGCCATACATTCGACCAAGCAAAGCGGCAAACTCGCTCACACACGCACGAACGACAATGAAATGAACCGTCAACGTCCTCGGAAAAGCACTCGAACAGGGCAGGCAGGGGTGCCGTTAGATACGTACCGAATAAATTGATCGATGCGAAGCTTTAGGTCACAGGCAGACATGTACATGTTTTTGTACAATGACGCGGATAGTGGGAGTACTAAAATGTGGCGTAGATCGTGTTTTGCCACCATTAGTAAAAATCATTCAGTCGAATTTACGATTTGTGAGCGCCAGATAGATCCGCCATTTTGAATTTTGTAAATATGACCTCGAAATCGGGATCTGCGACCCAGAAAACCCCTGTTTACCAATTTCGGTATTGATATATTGATTTTTCGAAAATGTTGTCCGCCATATTGGATACGCCATTTTGCAAATTTGACTTCGGATTCGACCTCGAAAACCCCCATATTGCTTAATTCCGTGAATTTTCTGAAAATCTTAATTTAATCTTAATTTTTAATTTTTTTTTTAAAGTGAGACTCACTATCTTAATTCTGACAGTGGATTCGGATTCAGCGAGTCGAAATACCGTAGAGTATGTTGTTCTGTTCAAAAGAATATTTTTTTCTTTTTTTTTAAAGTACTTTTTGTTGAAACAACGTATTTTTTTGTGAGGTGCCTTAATGGAACCACCATTTTGAGGTTATGTTTGATGATTTTTGCAAAACAGCAGACGGCATCAAAAACTAGAGTTCAAAACGAAAATTTTGATACCCGGCAGAGTTTTTTTTTTCGTAAAAATAAAATGGGCAGATGAGGTCGCTGATTTGAAAAAGAATGCCCCATACATATTTTTTTACATTTAGTGTAGAAAAATAGACACTGCCCATTTTTTGTATCATACTATTGTAGATATTTGTACTTACATATATACAGGGTGATTCAACATATCCAAAAAAATTTTTGAATGTACAGGGGACTCAAATACAGTTTTGTAAAAAAATTTAAACTATTGTAAACACTATAGCAACGACGACTGTAAAATCGGATTTCAGCATTCGGAGTCGCTGAGGCCACGTGGCTCTCCACGCGTATTGCGCATGACACTAGAGACTACAGCTGTCCAGCTATGTAATGGTAGAAAGTACTACAACTTCAATAATTTTTTTCTCAGAAACTATAAGGATTAGAAAAATTTTTTTTTGCGATATGGATTCCATTCCCAAATTTTTTTGGATAAGTTGTGAATCACCCTTATATCAGCAAATTCCACTGCTTCTGCTGCTATTATATTATTAATTAACAAAGTTAATTTGTGGTTTTAATTAATAAAATAATTTGAGATGCCTGATGTTACAACAACTGTTAAAAATTTTGTCCACCGACTTGTAAACACATTTGAACCCGTCTTACTCAGTTTCTACGAACTATCACAAATGTTGTCTTGCTTCGCCATAACACAAATGCTTCACCACAACACAAATGTTGTTTTCCTTCATCATAGATTAAAACGATAACCAATTTCTCCGACTTGCTATACACGTAAGCCATTTTTGACATTTGAAAAACTAATGTAAACACTATCGCAGAAATGTTAATACAAAAACAAATCTTAGATTACCAGAACCGGCCCTGCCTGCTTTTGAACTGATACCCCACATCTTCCTGGACTCTTTCGTCATCACCATGGTCTCCTACACCATCACCATGTCCATGGCCCTGATCTTCGCCAGGAAGCTGATGTACGAAGTAGACTCGAATCAGGAACTTCTGGCGTTGGTAAGTAACCCGACTCGACCGCCATCAAACCCGTTGTAACCGTATTTTTAACGTCCTAGGGTGTCAGCAACACTGTAGGATCTTTCTTCTCTTGTATACCGATCACGGCCTCGCTGTCGAGGTCCATGATCCAGCAGGCGGTGGGAGGGGTCACCCAGATAGCCTCGGTGGTGTCCTGCTGCATCCTCCTGGTGATTCTGCTGTGGATAGGGCCGGTTTTCGAGACGTTGCCCAGGGTAAGTGTATTTTTTTTGCTTTGAGCTTTGAAGTCGAATAAAAAAATTCATTTCCAGTGCGTTCTGGCTAGCATCATCGTCGTAGCTCTCAAGGGCATGCTCGTCCAGTGCACCGCCGTGTTGAAGTACTGGCGGCTGAGCAAGTGGGACGCCGTGGTGTGGTTCATAACTTTCGCCACCACCCTCTTCGTCCAGATCAGTTACGGGCTGGCGGCGGGTGTAGCTGTGTCTTTGCTCAGCGTCTTCATCCAGGGGTACAAGCCTTATACTTGCTTGTTGGGCATCGTGCCCAATACGGACCTCTACTTGGATATCAAGCGGTACAAAGGGGTGAGTAAACGATAAAACTTTTTTATTGTTTTCCTTTTCTTAGACCTGTGAGTTAAACGCACTTAAAAAACATTGTTACCTGGACTGTTATAAGTGAAAATGGTAAAAGGGCTTATAATAAATCTAAAAAAAAATAAATGAAGTGAGCAGGGGCGGCGGAGGGTTGATTTGGGGTGTTGAAATGTTTTGAAAAATTGTATTATCTGGATTTCTGGCGAAAGTTGACGTCAAACAAAAAAGTATCCAATACAAAAGTTGTAGATCATGCAAAAGTCTACAACTTTGACATCAGTCACTTTTTAACATAACCTCAAAATTCCCGAGAAAAATGCGAAAAACAGTTTTTTTGATTTTTCGTTTTTTATTTCTCATTTCCGCAAAAATAATTTAATTTTGAATTTGGTGAAAGTGGTTTCTCAGGCTTAAATAACCTCAAATTTTTTTAGATAAAAAAATCAAGAAGTTTCTGAGATATTCATTTTTTTCGGCCTGAAACACTTTTTTTCAAAGAAAAATTGTACTTAAAAAAATCGTCGTACTGAGTTCTGCCGGTAATAATTTTTTTCGTTTTGACATATCTTTTTGGTGAAATAAAAAAATCTATAATAACATTTCAAAAACATGCTCAAAAATGCAAAAAAATTAAAAATGACTTGCAACAATGTATTTTTCAGTTATTGTTGATAATTTGTTTAAATTAAAAAACATTCAAAAACTGATTACTTGTTTGACGTCAACTTCCGCCAGAAATCCCAATGATACAATTTTTCATAACTTTTCAACCTCCCAAATCAACCCTCCGCCGCCCCTGCTCACGCATTTATTTTTGTTTTCGTTTATCATAAGCCCCTTTACCATTTCCACTTATACAAGTCCAGGTAACAATTTTCTTTTTTTTCCCTCTAAATGAGTTATTTTGATCGGTCTAAGAGCTTATCTTCGTGTTCCATATTTTTTATATTAATCATGACAAATTGATTGCTGAATTTTCATTTTCCTTGACTATAAAAATGTCACATTTCAACTCAGTTCAATTATATCAATATTTTAAACCAAAAAAAGTGTAGCCAAGGTATTATGATAAAAAAAATATGTCTCCATTTTTGGTAGATCTACTACGAAAACCGTTATCTGCATTTTATTTGCACTTCAATCAAGTTGATGTAGTTCTATTAAATGAACTGCAAACTGATTTAAAATCATTACATTACAATATTTCTGATAAAATTTCCAAACTCAAGAGAAACTTATTCAAACAAAAGAATTTGTATATATCGCAATTGGTAGAAAAACAAAAGTATTTTTGAGACGGCGATTTCGGTACCAGTTACGAGTAAAAGACATTTGACCTTTGGCATTCTATTTATTATATATATCAACAGTTATCTATGTTTACCATTAAGTTCATATCTCTACTACAATATAAGAATATTTATTCCAAGTACTGAATTACTTCCACAGAATTTTGAACTTGAGCATAATCAGATTTATGTTGACTTGTAATTTCCGATAAATATTTATGTGTATCATTAGGCGGTCACATATCATAAAATATATCATATGTTAACTGCGAGGATTTCCCATAAGTAAAATAAGGGTGTCCCAATATGCACGCAGGATTTCATATGAGGAAAAAAGATTTTATCATTTAAAAAGTTTGCAGTGTTTTTAAAGGGTAGGCATTGCCATTAAATATGATAGAGGATATCGGATGGACAGATGTTCTCCACTCATTCGACATACTCGACTTCTTTTAAAAAAATTCTGTATCTCGCATACCTACGACTGAATTCCGTTGTTAATTCCCCCAAATTTCTGGCCAGTTAATTTATAGTCACGTGACATGAATTGTCCAGTAAATTTCTGCNTTCAAAAACATGCTCAAAAATGCAAAAAGTAAAAAATGACTTGCAACAATGAATTTTTCAGTTATTAAAGTTAATAAAAGTCAATACAGCGTAAAATATCCAACAATTTTTTTTAATCCATAATTTAAAAAGTACCAAATAAAAAAATAATACGAATTTATGAAATATTTTATTATTTCTAATTAGTATTGCTAATAGTAGTAAAAAATTGTTGGATATTTTGTGCGGTATTGACTTTTATACTGTTATGACTTCATCCAATAGATATTTTGAAAGCGTTCAGAGCCGTCTCAGGAAAAATTTTAAATTATAGCTAAAACCAGCTAAAAACATTTTAAGCGATTACAATAGTAATATCCTCTAATTCAGATTTAAAAATGACTTTAGATTTTGTCACAAAAATAGCAGCAACGTATATAAAAAAATTAATCCGATGATGGCGCCTCGAAGACGATAAAAATGTTAACGCCATTGTATAGAGCGAAAAAAGTGGCATTGTGTGCAGAAAAAATTAAACAATTTAGCAAATTTTCGGGTTTTTCCGGATATTTCTGGAACTACCTGGAATTTTAAAACTTTCTAAACAGTATATTGTTAGGTATAAAAAAACATAACTTTTTTCTAATCTGAGCCACCCCGTATCTCTTACCGTTTCCTAGATCCTAATGTTATCCCATCCTTATCTTGGACACACTGTATATCTATGAATTCATCAAACTTTAAAAAAAATAAGAGCACTAATCGATCCTACGGAAAAAAATATTATTTATTTTATTTATTCACTATTCGACTTATGTTTATAGCAATACTGTATAAAAATAGTTTTGGGTCAAACAATGAGTCAGTTTTTTTTGTATTTCTTCCGTACAATTGAATGGTTCAATCATATTTTGATTTTTTTTTAAGTTTAAACAAATTATCAACAATTACTGAAAAATTCATTGCTGCAAGTCATTTTTTACATTTTTGTATTTTTGAGCATGTTTTTGAACTGTGATTACAAATTTTTTTATTTCACCAAAAAGTATGTCAAAACGAAAAAAATGATTACCGGCAGAACTGCGTACGATGATTTTTTTAAGTAGAAATTTTCTTTGAAAAAAAGTGTTTCAGGCGGAAAAAAATTAATATCAGAAACTTCATGATTTTTTTATCCAAAAAAATGAAGTACTTTCACCGAGTTTCGTCAAAATTAAATTATTTTTGCGGAAATAAGAAATAAAAACAAAACATCTGAAAAAAAACTGTTTTTCGCATTTTTGTCGGAAATTTTGAGGTTATGTTAAAAAATGACCTCTACAAAAGTTTTTACATGATCTACAACTTTTGTAATAGATACTTTTTTGTTTGACGTCAACTTTCGCCAGAAATCCCAATGATACAAATTTTCATAACTTTTCAACCCCCAAATCAACCCTCCGCCGCCCCTGCTCACGCATTTATTTTTTTTTTCGTTTATTATAAGCCCCTTTACCATTTCCACTTATAAATGTCCAGGTAACAATTTTCTTTTTTTGCCCTCTGAGTTAAATATTTTGATCGGTCTATAACTTAAAATTGTGATTAAACCATTCATTTGTCGTACAAAAAAATATTATTTATTTATAAAACACCAAATTTTAACAATGCCATCTCTCTTAATATATGAGCTTTATTTGTATATACATAATAATCAAGACAAATTTATAAAACAATAATATCCACTCTATAAATACAAGACAAAAAAATAATATTTACGTGCCTTTTTGTAGGTTAAATGTTGCCAGCAGATCACCCAATTACTTGGGTCTAAAAATTTACAATAA
>NW_019419704.1:0-43858 GCF_000390285.2 Anoplophora glabripennis
AATCAACTCAAAAACTACTGGACGGATTTCGATAATTCTTTCACCATTAGAATGCTACATTATCCCTGAGTAACGTAGGCTATATTTTTTATATCCCAAAATGTTTAAAATAAATTTTTCTGCGTACTTGATACCTAGTTATACAAGGTGGGTCTTTGAAAAGGTACGAACATTAAAAAAGAAGTATTTAATTTTTTTCAAGTATTTTAAACACGATTTTATGCAAGTATCTCAATCTAATTAGAATATTTTTCTTTGCATTGACAGCAATGATTTTATAACACGCTAAGTATAGGACCTTCAACTATATACTTCAACTTTCTATAGAAACGGCTATCTTTAGACCGTATAAGAAGTCATAAAAAACGCGTGTTTTAGTTTAAAAATTCGGGAAAAATTCAGGGAAAAGTCCGGGAAACACTCCAGGAGAAAACTCCGGGGAAAGAGTCCGGAAAAACTCAGGGGAAAACCTCCGGTGCTTGGTAGCTGACTAATGTAATATAAGTTGAAAAAGCAAAAATAAGTCAAAAATGGTCCGTTTTTAGAATAAAATAGGATTTCTTTTCTTAGAATCAACACAACGAGTTACAAGCAGTGATTTTATAATCAACTTTAGTAAATGTTTAATTTTAATCAGACAAATCGTTAAATATAATTTCATCAAAATCGGAAATATTTTAAAATGTTTTTTCAAATATCAACATTTAAAAAATGCTATGAATGAATAATCGAAACATAAACCAAAACCTCCTGTATAAACATAGTATATTGGCTATAAAACATTTAAATTCATATGAATTAGATTTTATGGAATTAATACTTTTTACGTTTGATCTTAATTGATTATAATCATATGCGTGGCTAAGCGGGAGCAGGTGTGTGTGTACGGCCCGCCCCAGAAAAAAGATCTAATATTATCGTCTATCATATCGGCATATCGGTAAGTCGCTGACTGCGTGACTTTTTTTAGAATGAAATCAAAACGTGTTCAGGTTTTTGAAATTTTATTCGGCAAGTTGCTGATTGCGAAAGCTTTTTTTTAGAGGCTCCATAGAGCTTGCAATCCTTGGACCACCCCAAGCAAAAATTCTAGCTACGCCAATGGCGCCTACTGATATGCAAGCCTCTTAATCTCTAAAAATAGTTTTCTATTTCTTTAAAAAATTAATGACATGAAGTTTCAAAACCAAAAACTGTTTGAAATATCTTAAAAAATGAGATTGTCTTGAAACATGAAATAAAAACAAAGGAAATAAAAGTGTAATGAGGCTGACTTGATTAGAAATGTAATCACCCGCACATCCTGTATTCTTACTATAAATTATAATTATGCTTTTTGACCTTGCTTATGGTATGGGACAGTGATTAAAGTAGCAAGTTAATAAATGCCATTAGTAGTAAATATCAATAAATACCTGAGACAAAAGGCTTTCTGTTGAGATGCTCTGTTCTTCGCTTTCGAGATTACAATTTGATATTAGTGGCGATAAACTAAGAGAACAGCGAACACTAGCAAATGCGCAAATACATTATACTCTGATTTAGCAACAAAACAAAAACACCAACGTATGTAAATTGCAGGTTAAAAGAACAGAATGTTAGAGATGTGTTGCGACAGATCTACAGTGTTTTGTTATGAGATGAGTGCGTGCGTTTGTGTCAAGTGCACAAACAAAAAGTCATAAGCGGGAGGGATTAGTATCTCTCTTAGTTGAATCATTGTTTTTAGAAGACAAGTTAAACAACCTTGGTAAGTTATCTTCAATTAAATCGAGATGGCAGTGCTACGGAAGTGTATTTATTCATAAATATCTATATGCTTTTACGTTAGAGCATTGTTTTTAGAAGAAAACAATGATTATACAATGTTCTACCGTAAAACCAGGTAGATATTTACATTTATTTATGAATAAACACACTTCATCAGCACTGCCATCTGGACTTCACTGAAGAGAACTATCCAAGGTTGTTTAACTTATCTTCTAAAAACAACGGTTGAATTGAAAGATCAAACGAACTTACCTGTGAAGTTCAATTGTTTCGTTTCGAACAGGTCACTTGTATTTTAACTACGTAGTACACCATTTTCGCACCAGATGGCAATAAGTTTAAAGAAATAGAAAACTTATATCACCCGAGTCCTACTTCAGCCAACAACCTATAGATGTCACCATTATATTTAGAGCCGTTAAAATCTGAAGTAAACGGTCGGACAAAAAAAAATTTAAATTTAATATCCAATAGAATAATAACGATAACAATAATAATCTTTATTCTTTCAAAAATACATAGACGATTTCTATAAGTGTATCTTTATTAGATATTAGGGTTTTGACCAAAGCGTAGATCCCAAGGAAATAATCAGTGAAAAATACTCTCTTTTAACAGCGAGCATGGCAATAACTTGTGAACGAATCCATTTTTGAACAGCTTTATCAAAATTATGGATTACTATTATATTTCCATCATCTCTGAAGTTTCGAAAACATGTTACGTCAGAGATTTGCTTCTTTATTGAATTTTATGTCGGGTTGAAAAGTCAAAGTCAAAAAGCACCTTACAGTAAATAAAATAGTAGGTAAATGGTAAAGCTTTGCATAAGAATTTCGGTAGTTATCCACTTTTACGTCACCTCTCTTATACCTACTATCAAAGTACTCGGCAATTCTCTTTCTTATTACTACACTCAAAGTAGTGGACTTTGTTGAGTTGGACGTCGGGTTGAAAGAAGTAATTGTTAAATGGTCAGGGTGAGCATAAGGGCTTCATGACTGACCCATTTTTTCATCACCTCTCTACATTTCCTTCTTATTCCTATCCTCAAAGTAGTCGACAATTTGGAGGTGACCCTTAGCAAGAGCGAGCTGCTGTGCCATGTTGCCATCTCCATCTCCAATACCGAAATCGGCATCTAGCTGAAGAAGAAATTTGACCGTCTCCAAGTGACCGTTCGAGGCAGCAAAATGCAGTGGCATACGACCGTTCACATCTTTTACATTGACATCGCCACAGGTTTTCGAGAGACTCGAGGCAAGTTCGAGAAGGCACTGGACTGTGTCTAAGTGACCGTTCGATGCAGCTAAGTGCAGTGCGGTCAGGCCGTCATTATCTCCGGCAACAAAATCTGCACCCAATTCAATAAGGAACTTGACAGTATCCAAGTGACCTTTCCAAGCGGAAAACTGCAATGCCGTTCGTCCGTAATTGTCTCCAAAATTGAAATCGGCACCCCGCTCGAGGAGGAACTTGACCGAGTCCAAGTGACCATACGAGGCAGCAAAATGCAGTGGTGTTCTACCGTGAAAATCCCCGGCATTGAAATCTGCGCCCTGTTCCAGAAGGAACTTAACTGTTTTCAAGTGACCATTCCGTGCAGCTAAATGCAGTGCCGTGAGACCATTACCGTCTCCGGTATTGACATCTTGGCCCAGTCCGTGAAGCAACTTCACCGCATCCAAGTGACCGTTCAAGGCAGCGAAATGCAGCGGGATTTGTCCGTTTTTGTCTGCACTGTCGATTCTTGCTCCTTGCTCGGCAAGAAAGTCGATGGTTTCGAAGTGGCCTCTGTTAGCTGCGTAGTGCAGCGGTGTCCGACCAAACAGGTCCCTGATGTTGATCCCGCCCTCCTGCACGATAGTTTGTATAAACACGAGTAAATTTTCATTCTTATTTTGTCTGTTGATACCGATTTTCCCCGCGAGGTACTGGAAAACGTTTTTCTTTTTTAAGGAAATGCGACCTAGCACGTCGGGGATGTCGATTTCTTTGTCTCTGATAATTTTGAAATCCACGCATTTGAGGATGAATTGCAAAATGACTGTATAACCCTCCTGCGCCAGTAAATGAACAAATTTATGGTTACTCCTGTTCTTGTGACACGTGTAGGAGTAATATTTCTCGAAAACATTAGACGGTATGGAATCTAGGACCTCCTTTAGGAAATTGTTCAGAAAAACGTGTACGGTTAGAAATTCGGAGCACTGCAGGATTTTGACGAATAACTCTTGAAATTTTACGTTTGGATTTCGTAACTGAAGTAGCAATTCGCTGACTAGACTTTTAGCCACGAAATATTCCGCGAAAGTCCTGTGAATGAAGTGGATTTTACCGTTTGACTTCTGCACGATTCCTATCTTTAGCATGCTTTCGTTTCTATCTTCACAACCTTCTTGATAACACGAAAAAAGCCGGCGATGTTCCTCGTACAAGATCACATCTAAAGCGAGTATTCTGTGATGAACAAGCATTTCGTCAAACTGTTTATTCAGCGCCCCGTTCGCCGCTGCGTTCCCACACGGATTTCCTTTGTATACGTAGATGTTCCTTTTTTTCTCTATAAACGTATCGTACAATTCCTTAATTACCATTTTCTCTGGCAATTTCAGTTCTGTTCTAGTATCCTTTAAGTACTCTTTGCATCCTTGCCAGACTAATTCTTCCGATTTCGTGTCTTCTTGGAAGATCTCCGCTAGCATTCTCAACTGCAGAGGGATCGCCGTAAAGTCGTCTTCCTTGTCGCCATACCCTTTTGTCCAAGATGTCATTCTGTTTACTAGCGCCCTGGCGTACCGCTCGTACTTTCTTTCATCCTCACCGTCCGTGCCGAGATTGTGCATCCAATAACTAGCGAGAAAGTCCACCTGGTTCTGTTCGGTGAACGGTTGCAACACGAACGGCTTCACCCTCAAAACTTCTTCCAATTTTAGAATCATGTGAGGCCTTGTCGCAACGAAGAGTTTGTCAAAGTTGGCTGCTTGTCGGCACTGCGCCAGTAAGTCGAGAACGAGCTCAGTGTAATCAGGACTGATCTCGTCGATACCGTCGAGCATCAACACGACCTTTTTGTTCATAGAGAACACAAACCTTTCTAAATGGTTCGTCAGTTCTGTCGCCTTTTTAGAATTTAATAGTTTCATTGCGCTTATAGATCCCTCTCTATTGTTTAACGAGTCTCTTAAGATGGTGGTATATTCGGCGAGTTCGATTTTGATCACCCACAAGTGAGGATTTTTGTCTTTTATAGTCGCTGCTAGGTTAGTAAGGACGGTGCTCTTTCCAGTTCCCGCAACGTCCGAGATAAGTATCACGTCTTCGACCATATCATAAATGTCCTCTTCTGAATAAACTTCTTCGTTATTACAGCTCTCTTCATCTAGATTTAAAGAGATTGTCACCTCTCGACATGTTTCTTGCTGCCTTTTAAAGGTACGAGATATATAGTACTGCGAGTTGCGTTCGTTTAGGTCAAAAGGTCGTTCACCCACTTTGATTTCTTTCTTTCTGATCAGCTTTTCTAGGATTTCGGAATTTATAGCCCTCGCCCAAACTTCACGAGCCTGCGTTGCTAATAACTCTTCTAAGCTGACCTGCTTCCCTTGGAAAACTATACGTTGGTCTTTTACTAACCTGTCCTGGCACTCATCTGAGAGATCCTTGAACGACACGTAACCATCGACGTGTGAAATATTCAGTCCAATTTGTTGGCCCAGTCCATCGCTAGAATCGTCCACGAAAATAACTTTTTTAAAACTATATTTCTCCAATACATCCTTTAATTTGTTACTTAATTCCCTTATCGCGGTTTCCTCGGTGATTTTGATCCCAACTATTATCAAAAAGGTGTAGCGGGGAAGTCCAAATGCCTCTACGACGCATTTCTGTTCGTCTACTTCACCGTCCGGATTTACGTACAGTTGCTTGCTTCCCTCGCTTTCTAGAACACCACAAACTTTCAACGCTCGCAACAAACGTCCTCCTTCCGAATTGATTTGGAAAATTCTCTTCGGATCCGCAAAGTCAACGTTGTTATGCTTAAACGACACGTTGTAGTTATTCAATTCTTCGCGGTACTTGTCGCTTTTTATCTCGCTGAACATGGCTCTAGCTCGGTCCTCCGTTAGATATTCACCCTTTGGCTGTTTGAACCAATCTTCTACCTTCTTATACAACTCTTGGGAGGACACCCTACGATATAAACTGGAATTGTTCAGGCGGAATAATAATTGTTCAATAATTTTGTCTAATTTATCCCTGTTCGGGTAACTTGAGAAAAATTGTAAATGATCCAAGAAGTCCTTCATGTTTTCCTCCGTCACCGCTTCTTTTTCAAATCCCTTGCCTTGTAAATTCTTATCGAGGTAAATCTCCACGCTGGTTTTTAAATCAGGCAGGATGTTCTCATTAAACGTAAAAAACTGGCATGGGGCTCCTTCGTAGTGTAGCGTGCTGTCGGGTCCGGTAATGCGACGGGTCAAAAAACCCTTCAGGCCTTTCTCGTCGATATTTGTGTTGGTGCAAACGATGACAGTCTTCTCCACGGACTCAGACTTAACCTCAAGGTACGAGAAAAAGTATTTGGGGAGACTGAAGTCGGAGGTCTTAGAGTTGCAGGAAAAGATTTGGTCTTTATTGATTTTCTTGCTCTGTTTGAACTTCGCTTGCAGCAAAACGCATTTGTCTTCCAGTTCGAGCACGAGGTCGTCGAACTTTCCGGCCTGCTGGTTCTCCGTGGAGATCTTCCAGTTCTTCCGGTTGCGAAGAGCATTCAGCAAAACCACAGTCAGTAGATTCAGTTGGAATTGGACACCGTCGAGGCCGGCGTTTCCTTTGCTTTTTTTGTAAGTGTCCGTCATTGTTCCGGCAGATGAAAACTCTGCACCAAAAGTTATTATTAGTTACGTGGTACCTAGAAAACAACAAAAATATATACAGGATGTTTCGCATAAGAACAGAACAGGAACATGTAGGGGGAGCCAAAATATGGTGATTTAACGCAACTTGCTGCAACCCTGATAGTCCAATCAAATTACTTTTTCAGGTGGCAAAAAATAGTTCAGTAATTGAAAATATGTAAAAATTATGAAAAATTCTGTAGAATTCAATGAACTACTTTACCTCACCTGAATCTTTGGGCTTCATTTTCAAAATGGCGCCTAAAGGTCGTAAAAAAACAGTTTCTTTCATTTACAAAAAAACTAAACATTTTAGAAAAAAATGTTTCAAACAAAAGTTGTAGGAATTTTTAGTACAGATCGAATAAACTCAAACCAGTTTTGATCGATAAATAAATTAATGAATTATTGCAAAAAAAAATGCTAAAAATCGCAATTTTTTCAAACGGCTGTGTCTCAAAAATAAATATGTGTTTATGAAACTTGGTGAAAGGATAGCTCTTGGTGAGCAAAATAAAATGATTTTTTCAAAATTGAAAAATATTTTATAGTTTTTGCAAAAATCGAATTTTTAGGCCGCCACATCATTAGGAATGGGGTTGGGTTTAAAATTTTCTTTAATAATTACACACAATGTGCAAATATTGTGCGAGCCTTAAATTGATTTCAAATATCGCAAAAAACAATCGAAAAATCGGTTTTCTCTTTGGGGCCATAAAACTTTGATTAAATTTTTGATTTCAATTCTTATCAAAATGTCGATACTGCTATTCGAAAGTTGACATTTTTTCACGAATTTATAGATAGAATGTCCTACGACCAAGAGGGGCCAACAGTATCGAGCGGCTGTATATAGGAAACTAGACGTGCTACGATTATGGGGTAAAAAATCTATTAACAAATACAACCAAAATCAAAGAAATTGATTTAAAATATTTTCAAGTTTGTAACTTCACCGCTAGGGGGGCGCAACTGCTATAGTGTGACAGAAAATTGTCGGTTTTTCGAAATTTCGCTTAAATCACCTAAGTTGAAAATACATTTTTTAGATACACTGTTAAACCCTTCACAACTTTTGTTTGAACTTTTTTTTTTGTTATTACCATAGCGTCAGTATGAAGGACGCTATCCTGAAATTTTTAAATTGTCAACCCTTTGAAATGCTTCAATTGAACTCTACTTACCGTAAAGTTTGTTTATTAAGGAAGTATAAGAAAGGCATTTCATGAATAATAAGTGAGCTGAATAAACGAATTTTATTCATTAACTCTAATCTAACAAAGGCTAACAGACAAAAATAGCCATCATACATAAGATTTTAACAATTCCTGAACACTGATTTCATTTGATAGAATTTTTATGAAAATGTTAAAAGTTTATTTGAATTAGCTTCATATCTTTAAAATAAAGTAAAAATACAGGTGCTAATACTGAAATATATATATTTTAAACAAAATATCAGCCATAATATATTTATATACTTTTAGGTAGATAATTATACATTAGTAAATATGAAGGCGTAATACTTATATTATCATAATTAATTTACTTGACCTTGAGTACAGGACAAAGTTATAAAACAGCAAGTTACATTAATGCCATTAGTATGTACCTAAATGTGGTTAAATACCTGATTCAAAAGCCTTATTTGAGGCGGTGCCCTTTGCCCCTTTCTTTGTTTTTGAGATTACAATTTGATATTCGTCATGATGAACCAAGAGTACAGGAAACAAACTAGCAAATAGAGATCAGTGTTGCCAGAACATTTTTCAGATTCGTACTAGCCGATCGGTAAAAAAGTACTAGATTTTTTGATAGGGTACTAGAAACCACAGAACATAGAAGTGACACCCGGCCGGCAATACGCACTTAAATTATAAAAACGTTGGCAATACGTTAGGCTCTAGGCATATTTTGGTTTTGCAACGGTTTGCACCTAACATCTGGTCATAAAATGTGACGTCACGAGTGTGGTAGTTAAGTGGTTACTATTAATTCCTTTTTAGCATTAAATTATTATTATCACAGTCTGTTATCTTTTTCTAATGCAAATGTCTAAACAAATGTATGTACATATAATTGAAAGATTTAAATGTAATTTTTTTACTACAACTGCTTAGAAATGATTGAAGATGTTAAATTTGAACAGTTGTCACCAGAAATTTATTTGAACTATTTGTTGACGGGAGAAGGGATACATTTCCAACAGTGAAAATTAGATATTTTGAAAACTTTATTATAAATACTTTGATATCTAAACAATAGGAATTAATCATATGGCATATTTTGGTTTTTTCTTTAATGTGCTTGATGGTTGCCATGTATAACACGTATTTTCTTCAAGTAATTGTTTTGCATGCAAAATAGAATCACTTGTGTCTATTTCCAATCTGTTTCTTATTTTTGTTCTAATTAAGTTGTATTCAGAAAATATCCGTTCACAGGCAGCTGACGAATGTGGTAAACATAAAATTCCTTTAACTAATTTAGTTAAATTTGGGAACATTAGGTCATCTAACTCATTTCTTAAATTAAAAATAATAGCCCAGAATTCGACAATAGATTTATCACAATGTGATTTCAGTTCATCCAGATCAGATATCAATCTCCACTCTGTGTTCAGTTTTTCAATTTCATTCATATTAATTAGATGTGGAAAATATTTTACTGAATCTGTAACAATACTACCTACATCTCCAGACAATGCAACTTTTGGATTAAATTTAGACACAAATTTTAAGATAGGATTTTCAAAATCAAACCTCTTTTTAATTTGCTGGCTTAGTTCTACATAAAAATCTAAACAACGAATTCTAAAATTATGTACCTCCTTTTCATCTAATGCTTCTTGTGTTAATAATATTTCAACGTTAGCTCCAAAATAAATATTTTTAATTTCTAAAAAATTTCTTGGATTAGCTGGATCAATGTCTTTTATATTCAGTTCTACACAATCCTTTTTTAAATAATTTCGTAAAATTGTTTTATATAAATCAGTAACCCTTCTTAATAAAAGGTGTAATTTTGGTTTCTCGGATTGGAATTCACAATTTAATTTATTAATTATGTCTAAAATATATGAAAGGAAGTTGAAATATATTTTATAAATTGGGTTTTTTAAGGAAGTTAAAATTTCATGGCAAGAATGTAAATTTTCTTCAAAACATTCATTAGTGAAAAACATAATTAAAGCACTCCAATTTTCCAATATTCTGTCTACGGCAGCCTAAAAAAAACAATTGCGATTAAATTATTTAAAATGATCAATACTTACATACTTGAAGGGATAGCCATCTAGTTTGATTAGGATGTAAAAGTTTGTGTGGTTTTAAATGTAGAAATCCCTGACATTCTCTTAATTTACTTGTTCTTTTACTGCTGTTTGATACGTAATTATAAACATTTCTGATGAAATCTTCTAAACTACGAGGTAATTTTTTTGCAGCTGCTGACGAGCACAGGTGGAAGGAGTGACACACACATCCAAGTACAAATAAATTAGGTACTATATCTTTAAATCGGGCTTGAACACTTGATATGCTTCCCATCATTACTGATGCATTGTCAGCCGCAAAACCAATTAAATTTGTCACTGGTATTTCCAATTTTTCTAAATAGTTTACGATCTTGTTGAATATTCCTTCAGATGTGCTATCTCCCATTTTAATCAATCCAAAAAAATTATCTTTAAGTTTTCCACTTGTTACGTCATAAAAACGAACAACTAAGGCTAAACACTTTTCAGTGTTGATATCAGTGCTCTCATCTATAATGAGAGAAAAAAAATTGGTTTGTAATTTTCTTGATATGATTTCGAGTTGTTCTACGGCCAAGCAATTCTTAGTTAACCAAGTTGCTTTAGTACGACCACATTTTAATAATTTAGCAATCTTGGAATCGGGAGAAACATGTTCAATGAATTTACTTAAATGGTCCATCAACCGAAAAGGTAAGTTGTGTTCGTGAATAAACATGCATAGTTGTAATTCTGCTGTCTTCACGATATTCTCCTGTTTCAGTTGTTCATTGGTATTACAAAAAGTTTCAATCAACGGTGTTTTTTCACATTTTGACATATTTTTAACATGTAAATTTGTTTTCATGTGTCTTTCTATATGTGACCTACCACCGGCAATTATTTTATTACAGCAATTGCAAAATGTGTTATTCGACTTATCACTATTAAGCCATGGAAATTCTCGTTTCCAATCTTCTCTAAACTTTTGATCATAGATTTTTTTTTTCTTTACATCTGATTCATTTGCCTTGGTGTTGACAGATTCAACTTCAGTTATGCTTTAAATAAAATAAGACCTGATAACTATGAATGAAATTTATAAACAAATTAATACTTACTTTCTTTTTAACTCGACGGTTTTCTCAGTTTCACAATCTTTCTCTGTGGAATTGCCTGCGTCTGCTGGAGCTGGACGAGTAGATTTTATGATATATCTGAAATCATCATTCACTTATTAAACCATAGAAATTATTTTAAAAAATTATACGTACCGATCCATTATAATATGTAGAGAATATATAAGATATGTAGAGAACAATCACTAGATCATACATTGAACACTATTGCACTAGATTTGTACTATTAATAGATTACTAATTATTAATTAGTAATTACTACTACAGATTACATATACTCAGATATCAGATGTCAGAAATTCAAACATTCCAAACTAAATGGGCCCAATGGGAGGGGGAGCACAGACCACTAACAATTATTGTTAGAAAGAATTGAACCGCAAACTTAAGATATCAGTGATCTTGACAACAATGTTGGTAGCGCTGTTTTAAATTATATTTATGTATTTAATTAATTGTTAACAACAAATAGGAAGGAGCATACACATATTCTCCCCACAATATTAATAGAGGTAAATAAAAGTCAAATTGAAAAAACGTACTAGAATTATAGTAGGCGTACTAACGTACTAAATTACAATAAAAAGTACTAAATCTAGTACGAACGTACTGACTCTGGCAACACCGATAGAGATGTGTTGCGATTTCACTGTCCTTATTCGACAATTCACGTATGTAGAATGCAAAGCTTAATTTGGAATGTTGCACCATATTTCTTTAAACCATGATTATACATTATTTCTTATTTTCACATTGCACACATTAAAGATAGGTTATGTTGTTTACCACAGAATATCAAGGAAAAGAATGCGAACTTCATTCAAAACCACAGAAACAAGACGACAGTGGCGCAACTGGTTGCCAAGCAGAGAATTACGTTTCACGCGAAAACAAAATAAAAAATTTAAATTTTTTAAATTTAGTTTTACATAATATTCTTTTATACAAAATTGTTCGTGTATGTTGCAAGAAATATTTTTATATTTTAACTCAATAGTACAGTCGTATACTTAAAGAATATTGTGATGTAAAGCTGTCTGTAAAAGAATATTTTGCTCGATAAAATTTTAGGAAGAAAAATGAAAAAGTGAATGGATAATATCTTTTTATTTAAAATGGATATAGAATATTTATACAGATGAAATATATGATGATACAGCATTATATAATAACAATTAGTTAACAATAATTAGATTAAATTGACGAATTAACACCAGCCAACAGAATTGCAAGCTATGACGTAAATAGTAAATAATTTACAGAGGTTTGCAAAAACAAAACGATGCTACATCTTTATTAAAAACAAATATGCCTGAGAATATATTTAAATATTACGTACTATATGACACTGGATATTACATATCACTCGTAGATGTTGAACTGCAGTCATCAGTCATGAGATCAAGTACTATAACAAAGAATATCTTAAATTTTTCTATATAGTGGAGTCAAGATAGCTTAAAATTACGCATTATTTCGAAATAATTATGGGGAACATGGATTTTCCTTAAACCTTTTGAAATTACTTGGAGATAAGTATTAGAAAAAAGTTATAAACTTATTTCTGTACGCTAATTGTTGTTGTTGTTGTTGTTGTTTAAACAATAATAAATAGTTTTTTTTAAGAACATTTAAAATAATTCAATGAATTTAAAATCGAATTCTTTCGAATTGACAATATAGGGGTTTTCGATGTCCCTGAACAAGAATGTGAAGTCGGAAAATGAAAATTCAGAATGGCTGATCCAATATGGCCGACTATTTTAAACAATTTATTTAACAATTATCGATTTAAATCAAACTCGTTTATATTTGTAATATAGGGGTTTTTGAGGTCGCTAAACAAGAATATAATGTCGGAAAATGAAAATTCAAAATGGTTGATCCAATATGGCCGACTATTTTAAACAATTTAGTTAACAATAATTATCGATTTTAAATCAAACTCGCTCATATTTGTAATATAGAGGTTCGAAAAATTAAAATTATAAATTACAAGTGTACGAGCGTAGATATGTATAACCTCAAAATGGACAAAATATGTGAATAATACACTTTTTAACACACTGATAACTGCAGCTTCCTCGAAAACATAAAAACCATATTCTTATACCATTTACAATAATAATTTTAATTTAATTCTTATAAACAAAGAACGCTTTTAAAATAAATAAAACTGTAAGTAACAAAAAATATTTGGTGTGCTTAGCTTCGTCACCCAAACTGACAAGAAAAACAACTTTCAAAATTCCCCTTCGCAAGCAAGGCTATTGTATATATTTCTATGTAAGTAGTATACACCATGTGCATGCTATACTCACCGAGCAGGTTTCCTCTCTCTTCTGTCTCTCTTAAATTTTAAAAAATTAAAAAATTATAAACATTTCATATTCACAGTGCGGTAGTAAATTTTACTTCGAGAAATTTTGTCTTGTGATTTATTTCTATTCCTTTGTTCATCAAATTCAATAAAAAAAATTATTAGTTCGTTGATATTTATTTTTAGAGGTCGCTCGAAAACATTTTAGGTACACTACTTTTAAAGTTAAAAGAATTATGCGTGATCTTTAGAAATTAAAATATCAATTTGAAATTTTCAAAATCGAGATTTTTTTCAACTTAGAAAATGATAATAACGAAAAAAAAAATTTTAAATAAAAAAAATTCAATATTTGACGATTTTGGAAATTTTTAAAAATTTGAGACCTCTAAAAAATTTTTTTTGAGGGGGCTCTTAAAACATGATAAACTAACATATTTTCACAAGACACGAAAAAAAATATTCGTTTTTTTTTTGGGCCACCCTAATATACAGGGTGATTCAGTCATAATGTCAATAATTTTAACCACGTATTCAGAAGGCTTGATAAATTAACATTTTACGCAACTTTCCTCCTCGGTAATGTCATTGGAAAAATTTGCCGAGTTGGACAATCTAAACGGAACAACAACCCCTGAGGAAGAAAATAATTGTTAAATGTAAGGATCAGTACTTACCATTTTTCCATCACTTCTTTACATTGTTCTCAAAATAGTCGGCAATTTGATGGTAACCTTTATGTAGAGCTAGTTGCAATGCCGTATTGTCGTCTTTGTCCCTAATACTGGAATCGGCACCCATTTCGTGAAGGAACTTGACTATATCCAGCCGACCCTTGGAAGCAGCAAAATGCAGAGGCGTGCGGCCATCGCTGTCTTGGAAATTAACATCACCACAGGTTTTTCCGAGACTTTCCATAACGGTTAATAATTGCCCCTCCATGACAAGATTCGCAGCATAAAAATCTTCAGCAAGCTTAAGAAGGCAATTGATAATGTCCAGGTGACCATTCGCCGCAGCCAAATGCAACGGCGTACTTCCATCATCATCTCCAACATATAAATCGCCCCCCTGTTTGAGGAGGAACCGAGCCGTGTCGAATCTACTATTGGCGAGAGCAACGTGCAGTGCCGTAAGGCCGTCCTTATCCCTAACATTGAAATCGGCGCCCATCTCAAGAAGAAAACCGATTACATCCAAGTGTCCGCTCCACGCAGCAAAATGCAATGCCGTGCGACCGTTGTTGTCCTTGTAACCAACGTCTTCGCCGAGCTTCCCGAGATATTCAACAACGGACAATTGACCCATCATAGCAGCCAACTGCAGTGGCGTGCTGTCATCACGATCACCGACATGGAAATGTAGACCCCGGTCGACAAGGAACTTGACAGCGTCTAGTTGACCATTCCCGGCAACCAGATGCAGTGCCGTCAGGCCCTCATTATCTCTAGCTGTTAAATCTGCTCCTTGTTCGAGAAGGAATTTAACCGTGTCTAACCGCCCTTTCGAAACGGCAAAATGCAGTGGCGTGCGGCCATCGCCATCTTTGACATTGACGTCACCACAGGCTTCCACGAGACTTTCGACAACGGTCGATATTTGATTAACCTTCTCGGCACCAAAATCTCCAGCGTTAAAAGTTTCCGCTAGTTTAAGAAGACACTTAACCGTGTCCAAGTGACCATTCGCCGCAGCTAAATGCAGAGGCGTGCTTCTGTCATCTTCAATAAAGAAATCTGCTCCTAGTTCAAGTAAGAATCGAGCCGTGTCGAATTTACCGTTGAGGGTAGCAACGTGCAGTTCCGTAAGGCCATCTTTATCCCTAACATTGAAATCGGCACCCATTTCGAGGAGCAAGTTGACTATATCTAGGTGTCCGTTCCAGGCAGCAAAATGCAGGGCCGTACGACCGTTTATGTCTTTGAAATTGACGTCAGTGTTGAGATTCATGAGATATTCCACAACGGCTAATTGCCCACCCCTGGAAGCCGTATGCAGTACTGTGCTGCCGTCGCTGTCGCTAACGTTGATATGTACGCCCAGTTCAAGAAGGGATTTGACTGCGTCCAAGTGACCGTTTTCGGCAGCAAAATGTAGTGCCGTCAGACCTTCGTTGTCTCTAGCAAATAAATCTGCGCCTAGTTCGGAAAGCAACTTGATCGTGTCAATGTGACCTTCCCAGGCAGCGTGATGCAGTGCTGTGAGACCTTTGTTGTCCCTAGCGTTGAAATCTGCGCCCAGTTCAAGAAGGTATTTGACTGCGTCCCAGTGACCGTTCGAAGCGGCGTAATGTAGCGCCGAGCGGCCGTCATTGTCCCTAATATTTAAGTCTATCCCCAGTTCATAAAGGGATTTGACGCTGTTTAACCGGTTATGCTTAGTAATGAAATGCAGTGCGGTGCGGCCATCGTTATTCGTAGTATTTAAGTCTGCGCCCAGTCGAAGAAGGTACTTGACTATGTCGAACTGGTCGTAGGAGGCAGCTAGGTGCAACGGCGTGCGACCGTCGTTATTTCGAGTACTGAAATCTGCGCCCAGCTCAAGGAGCAATTTGACTGTGTCCGAATGGCCGTTCGAAGCGGCCAAGTGCAGCGGCGTGTTGCTGTCGCCATCTCTAACGTTGACGCTCACACCCAGTTCCAGAAGGAGTTTCACTGTGTCCGAGTGCCCGTCCCACGCAGCCAAATGCACTGCCGTGCGTTTTTTATTATCGACGGCATTGAAATCTGCACCCCGTTCAAGAAGTACGTTGATTATTTCCAAGTGACCGATCTCAGCCGCAAAGTGTACTGCGGTTTGTCCATTGTTATCTGCGATGTCGGTTTTTGCTCCCAGGCTAACAAGGAACTTCACCGTTTCGAGCTGTCCGTGTCTTGTCGCTTCCAAGAGTGGCGTTCGTCCCATCATGTTCCTAATGTCGATTCCGACGCTTTGCAGTAAAGTTTCTATAGCATTCAGCGAATTTATAGCCATTTTTTCCTTGATCATTAAATTTACTAGTTCTAATTTCTGGGTATCGTCTTGCGTAGAGGAAATGCCTGTAAATGAACATCCCGAGTAATTTCCGTCCGCGACAGCTTTGAAATTTACGCACTTGAGGATGAGTCGCAATAGTGTGACGCAACCCTCCTTTGCAAGCAAATGAAGGCAGGTATCAAATTCCACGGATAAATTGTTACTGTCACGGGACTGGTAACCCTCAAAAATGTTCGAAGGAACAGAATTCAGCATATTCCGTAGAAAACTGTCGAGGAAGGAGCGGATGATTTGATATTCGGGTGAATGCAACGCTGTTTCGATAAAAAACTTTTGAAAATTTACCTTTGGATTTCGTAACTGAAGTTGCAATTCGTGAACTAGACCTTCAGCCACGAAATATTCTGCGAAAGTCCTATGAATGAAGTGAACTCCGCTACTTGATTTCTGCACGATTCCTATCTTTAGTGCATTTTCGTCGATGCCATCGTACCCTTGTTTATAGTGCGAGAAATGTCGGCAATCTTGTTCAAACAGGATTACTTCTAAAGCGAGTATCTTGTGATAAATAAGCGCCTCATCGAACTGTTTAATCAGCGCCCCGTTTGCCGCTGTGTTTCCACTCGGATTTCCTTTGTGGACGTAGATGTCCCTCTTTCTCTTAATAAACATTTCGTATAACTCCTTGATATCCATTTTCTCTGGCAATTTCGGTTCGACCCTAGTCCCCCTTAAATATTCCCTGCATCCCTCCCAATCCGACGGCCCACCCTGTTTTATGCTTTCTTGGAAAATCTTCGCTAGCATTTTCAGTTGCTGAGGGATTGCCGTGAAGTCAACTTCGTGGTCGAAACGGTGTCGTTTCGTCCAAGACGACATTTTGTTCATCAGCGTCCTGGCGTACCTCTCGCACCTGCCGACATTCTCGCCATCTATATTCAAATTATGTCCCCAGTAACTGGTAAGGAAGTTCACCTGGTTCTGTTGCGTAAAGGGATGCAATACGAACGGCGTCACCCTCAAAACTTCTTCCAATTTTCGGACCATGTGCGGTCTTGTGGTAACGAACACTTTCGCAAAGTTGACTGTTTGTAAGCACCGAGCCAGCAGACTGAGAACGAGTTCCGTGTAATCGGGACTGATTTCGTCGATCCCGTCGAGCATCAATACGACTCTTTTGTCCATGGAAAACACAAACCTTTCTAAGTTGTTCGTCAATTTTGTCGAGTTTTTCGAATTTAACAGTTCCACTACGTTTACGGTTTCTCGGTGATTTGTTAGGGCGTCCCTTAAGATGCCGGTATACTCAGTGAGTGCGATTTTAATCACCCACAAGTGAGCGTTTCTATTTTTTATAGTCGTCGCCAGTTTAGAAAGGACAGTGCTCTTCCCCATCCCCGCACTGTCGGAGAGTAGGACTACATCTTCCTTCACTTCATAGATGTTATGCTCGTCTATTTCTTCGTTTGTCCTTTTGAATGTGCGGTTTATGTAAAACCGTGCGATGTTCTCGTCCAAGTCAAAAGGTCGCATCCCCACTTTCACTTCTTCCCCTGCAATAATCTTTTCTAGTATCTCTGCGTCTACAGCTCTTAAATAGTCTTCGGTTGTACGAGCAGCCAATAATTCTTCTAAACAAACAGACCGTCCTTGAAAGACTATATTTTTCGTTTTTAATAAACTCTCCTGGGAACCCAATGATAGATCCTCGAACGTCACTGCTCCATTGACAGTTTCATAGCAAGGTCCAATATGTGTGAAGAGGGCATCGTTACACCCGGTAATCAAAATAACCTTCTTATACTCTTTCTTGGCCAATACATCTCTTAGTTTATCCCACATTTCCATTGTTACAGACCCTTCGGTAACTTTAAGTAGAGTCACTATTAAGAAGACGTACTTAGGAAGCCCAAATGCCTCTAGTACCAATTTCTGGGTGTCGATGTCATCGTCAGAGTCGGTAAAGAGTATTTTCTCTTTATCGCTCTGCACAGAGTGATAAATTTTTATTGCCTGCAATAGATGGCCGTGGGCTACAGCGACGCGAAATATCTGTTTCGGGCCTTGGAAATTCAAGTCGTTTTTGTGGAGAGACACCTTATACCGTTCTAATTTTTGACAGTATTTGTCCGTCCATATCTCTGCGAACATGGCCTTGGCGTGAAGTTCTGTAAAATACTCGCATAAGCCCTTTTTTTGCTGGAACCAATCCATTACTTTAGAAAACATTTCCAGTGAGGTTATCTTTCCCTGTGAATTGCCGCAGCACTTTGTGAGTGACAATAATTTTTCAATGTTCTTCTCCAGGGTCTTTAGAGGCGGATAATTGAAGTAAATCTGTAAATGTTCCGAAAAGTCTTTCAAGTTTTCTTCGGTAATAACCGATTCTTCGATACCTTTGTCTTTAAAATTCTGTCTGTAATAGCTAACTGTTGTTTCCATCAAGCCCGGTAAAAATGTATCTTTAAGCGTATAAAATGAACAATCGCCATCTTCATAGTGCAGCAAACTTTCAGAATTCTCCCCTCGATGGTCTAAAAAGTCTAGAGCCTTCTGACTGACGCCTGCGTTCGTACAGATGATAACATTTTTCACGTTAAATTTTTGCTTTACTAGTATGTAGGACAGGAAATATTTCGGCACGCTGAAATCATCGTTCTTGGAGTTGGTGGAAGTCAGTTCTTCCAAAGTGATCTTCTTGTTGCTCTCTTTGTGCTTGGATTGTATGAGAACGGCCCCCTCCGACAATTCCAGAACGATATCGTCGAACTTTCCTGCATCTTCGTTCTCCGTAGACAACTTCCATTGACTTAATGCATTTTTGAGCGCGTTTAGAATAACCGTCGCTAGTAAATAAACTTGGTATTCCACTCCCTTGCTCCCCGCGCTGCCGCCTTTCCTGTATTTACTAGGATCTGTTTTCCTCTCTACCTTGTTTTTATTCGATTCTGGACAAACTCCTTTATTTACTGGTTCCAGCCTTGCAAAAACGTTTACTTCCAGGCAAACGACAACTTCTTTTGGCTTTCCTCTCGGGACTTCTTTTGGGTAACTTCCAAGAATGTTGGGATTAGGTTCTATGATGGCTATAGGATCTTTCCTCCCCCCTGAGAGCACTACAACTTTAATATTTTCCATTGTAGATAAAATTGGAATATCTTCCTTCGCTACGGCTCGTTCGCCAGTCATAATATCATAAATATACGTTGCAAGATGCTGTTTAACGTCAGTAGACACGTGTTGGTATTTCTCGTTTGCGTAGAGACATTTTCTTAAGGTGTCCGCCAGACAGGAGGGCATTTTCTGGTTTTTGAAGTAAGTGAGGAAGGTAGCCCAACGCATTCGCCTGAACTCTGCCTGCTCGTCGAGATATGAGCCGCTTTCGTCGGTCCTCGCCCCCAATGAAGCATGGAAGAAGCTGTTGCTGTCTGATATAGTTGGGCATCGTCTCCAAGACTTACCGTTATAAGTATAGCTGGTGGTATCCATGGTTTTTCAATACTAATATTCTAAAACAAAAATTTCGTATTAGTTCGTGAAACGCTCCATTTCCTGCAAGGCAGTAGTAGGAGTAAACCGTAGACAGACACGTATGCGCATTGAGACAAATTCTGGGTCATTTCTGAAAATTTTAAGTTTGTCGTCAGTTACACTTATTTCCTACACATCTAGTGCTCTATTTGAATGAATTCCGAAAGCCAAGAAACTTTCTTGGTGAAAGATCAAAATTTGAATAAAATATATAATTCCAACTAAACTGTTAAATAGAGACAAGACTTTTTTATTGTGGTAGTGAACACATTTCAGCAAAACGCATTTACTTATATTCCAGTCAAAATACAAAGCAATAATGATTTATGTTTATGAAAGTAAAAACTTTTATTCTTATTGTAAAAACTTTGATTTAATGTTATTCAATTCTACTTATTTTGGCAGGAATGAATTCATCACCTTCTTCGTCTTGTAAGAAATCTGTCTCTTCAAAAATGCTTTCTGTAAATTCTTCGGTATCATCTGCAGTTTCTCAACGTTTTCGCATGACAATTTTGGCAATTTTTTGTTGCAATTGTGCGAAAACGTTCTCTAATAATCGAAAAACTGCAGATCAAACCGAATATATAGCACTCAGAATTGATGTGTCACGTGATGGTTGTTTTTCTAACCTCAAGAAAACGGGTCAATTAAGGTCAGAATCACGAATTTCCAAAAAAATAACAGATTCCCGCCAAATTTGGTATCCGGGGGTTTTCGGGGTCGCTGATTACGGATCCGAGGTCAATTTTGCAAAATTCAAGATGGCGGATCCAAGATGGCCGACCAAATTTGGCGCGAATACAAGATCAGAGCCTACTAGCACTTTGTTAAGTATTGTAATATGGGTGGCAAGATAATTTATACATTCAAAAATATTTTTTGTATCCAAACCGCTCATTTAATAAAAATTCTACAAGAGGCCCAAAAACTTCCAAATGGTATCACCTATCAGATAAAAAATAGTAGTTATTATTGCCAGAAAGGGGAAAATATGAACCGATATTATTATCACATCATTTGTAGGGGTTGTAAGTTTTAAAAAACACTCTGTATAGTACTAAAATGTGTAGATTGAAAGCAAAAGTCCACACTCTAAAAATAATCAAAATCGAATACGTGTTCGAGTCAATTACGAAAATCAAAAAATTTTCACGAATTTTGAGGTCATCTAACGGTCAAACGAAGCCAATTCGGATACACGTGAATTAGCCCAGACCTACCTATTTTCAGACCACGAATCTGTGCTCCACATTATGTAACACATCATCGTATATCAGAAAAATGTCACGATAAAAAAACCAGAAAAAAGTCTAGACGATTTAGGCGACTACTTTTAATAGTCTCCATCTCGAAAATTAACTTTTGTACACCCTGAACAACTGAAAATAACCTTATCTTAACCTAAAATTACAGTTTCGACGCCAGTTTTTACTTAAAACATGCTGTCAACACATTCTTAATATTAACTAAGATTCGTGTTTTTCATTTGGCTTCACTTTTATAAGTACTATAGGTGTGTTTTCATTCTACGATACCCTATATACAGTTAAATAGTCTGGAATATCACAGGAACAGTTCTAGAAAAAAAAACTAATTATCTTTTGCCTCTTACCTGCGTTAGGTAGACTTGCTTGAAATTCAGTTATCACAAGATCATATATTAATTTGCTTTATTTCTTTTAGAGAGTACTTTTGTTCATAAAATATACAGTTCAATAAATATTGAGGATATTTTGATATTTATAACTTTAGATAACGTGGATATCTTATCTCTACTTATCTGAAACAAGTGTTATGTCGAGAAATCAAGGCCATTACCTTTGTATTGTATTTTGTTCTTTAAGAACTTAGTAGCTTATCAATATAGTTTTTCAATAGAGCAGCAATATGACTGGGGGGCCTTCCTTAAAGCTAAATGAGTTTTATGTCCTATGAACATAACATCCCATAATCCCAACTAAATATATATTATACATTTTTAAAAAGAAAGGTTAAGAAAACCACAGAATAGATATAAAACTAATTTGATATTTACACCACAGACTAAAACCCCAGTTTGAATTAATCTGGGTTGTAACTCTGTATTATATGTTTTATGTTGCAGCCATAGAAAACGGAAATTATATAAAATCCTTTTCTATGGTTGCAACTTGCAACTAGCCTAAGATGCGTTGCAACAAGAAGCCGAGGAGGTTAGAATTGACATCTTTATAATTTTGTGTTTGTGTTCTATTTATATCTAAAAGAAGATTGATGTGGAGTAATGGCTGATGTTAAGGAAACTTCGTGTAGGCTTTGCAATAAATCTATAACCGGTAAAAGTTTTGAAGTGATAGACCACGTTATTAGAGATGTTCTAGATGGTCTTTTGCTGAAATTGGTAAGTCAACGAATTATTATTAGAACTTATTTGTTATTTTACCCCACAGTTACTTTCTTTCTTGTTAAAGTTGCATATTTTTCAGAAATTTGATGGCAAGAGCAAAGAGGTTATATGTAACGTTTGCAGAAGAAAGCTAAATGCGGCGTCAGAATTTAAATCAACATGTCTGAATACAGACAATACAATTGTACCTTATGTGGATAGCGACAAAATGTTACAGCTCGACCTAAGAGAAGTGTACATGCAGGAAAAGAAAAGTGAATTAGTTTGCAGTCAGAAAATATGTCGATTGTGTATCCAGCCAGTAGAAAGTGAGTTTAGGTGCATTGGTGAAGAGGAACTTGAAGCTATCGAGAAATTAGTTCCTGAAATGGTATCAATGATATTAAATACTTGCGTCTGTCAGAATTTAATAAACTATACTTTGCAGATTATAAACATCGTCAAAGATCCCATTGTATGTAAGCCCTGCTTCGATTCTCTGTGCACTCACAACAGTTTCCTAAAAGATTGCTCAGAGGTAGATGAAAAAATTAAAAGTATTTTGGATTGTTCAGACACAGAAAGTCAAACAGAAACGTCTTCACTTAATTTATTTGTTAAGACGGAAGACTTGGACAAAAAATTGGATGTTAACGAGATGGAAATGTCCATCAAAGCTGAAAGTGTCGACATAAAATCCGAAGATGAGGAATGGAGGTAAGAGAAGATTATTTTAACATTAATTTAAAAAATGGCGGCCCGTGGTCTTGACACTGTCGTGATTTATATAATTAAATACATAACATCTAATAAACTAATTGTAACAAATTACGAGATTATGTCGGTTATAAATGATATTATACAAATTTTTAAACAATCGTCAAAAGTCAAAAACAAATTATTATATTATAGTTTTTCCCAATGTATCTTCGATCGTTCCTCATATATCGGACCTCAGGCAAAATTTGGAATTTCTAGTAATAGTATCCAATGTTGTATCGAGAAAAAAATACCTAAAACATGATGTTTGAAAAAGATAATTTAGGAAAAAAAATGCGGGCAGATAATAATAATAATAATGATACTTATACAGGGTGTTTTGCATAAGAACCGACACAGAGCAGTGGCATGCAGGGGCACCCAAAATATAGTGAGATTTGACATAACTTACCCCTATACTAAGCTGTACCCCTGAGACGTTATAGGCTTTGAAAGTTTCAAGTTTCGAGAAAAATCAATATCGCGTTATATTTGAACTTAGAAAAACCAAATTTGGTACAGGGTGTGAGTGTACCAAGACCATTAACCGACGGTGAGTAGAGTTCAATTGGAGCATTTAAAGGGTTGATAAGGGGATGATGCACCACTAAAATGTGACGGAATTTTTTAACCCGTTGGCGGACCTAAAAAATTATTACTTAAACACGAATAACTAATGATACGTATCGTAACTGTTATTTAAAATCATCGAAAATTCAAAAGTTGGCTATGAATTTAAACGTCAAACTTGACTTTTTATTCGATTTTTTATATTGAAAATGTTGTTTTTGCAAAAATCCAAATTCTTTTTCATGAGAAATTATTAAATATTGAAAAAATTGAAAAAATAAAAAAAGAAACGAAAGTATCCTTAGTAAGGGTGAGAGGAATGTCAATTCAAAAGCCTACCCCAACTAATAAGTTTAAAGTACAATGGCTCTTCCGGTTGTTATGCCGTGGCAAATGTACCTGGTCGCTGCCAGTTACAGACTTACCAAAATGTCACAACTGTTTGATCTGAGTTTCTTATCAATAAAATATCCAGAAACGAAATTTCTGATCTTATTCCAATTATATACTTTTTATTGCACTATTTGAATGTCACGAATTAAAAAACGTTACTTTTAATTGTTTATTAACGAGACTGGTACATATACAGGGTAGTCCGTTTTTCGTGGCTACAGGGTGACTCAAATCAGAAACAAGTTACGCCTTTTCGGGGTCATTAAAATAAACCAAACAGATCAAAGATATCTGCTGCCGTTGTTGAAATATTGTGAAAAAAAACTGAAAACAGCGATTTTAGAAAATGCCGTCTAGTGTCCTTATTTCGCAACAGAAAGAACTGAAAGGTACTGGGAGATAAGAAGATATGAGAAATCCATTTTGGTTTAACAAGATTTTGTTAATTTTTTAAATAAATTATTGAATTTCTTTAATTTTATGGGTTATTGTTTCAAATAAAATAGCAGTGTTACATATTGACTTGTTCGTAATTTTATCCTCTATCGACACTCTCAAGATCCCAAAATGGCGCCCAAAAAAAAAACAATTGAATGTTTCATAACTGAAATTAGTGGCCGCAGAAATTTTCTTCCGACGAAAAGGGATTGCTCATATCTTCTTGTCTCCCAGTACCAAATTACGGCTCTTTCTGTTGTGAAATAAGAACGTTAGATTGCTGTAAAGGTACTAATAATTGTTTTTATTGGTATTATTTGGCAAGCTTGCACATTTTTTTACCTTTGTCTAATCTCTTTTCTTTCAATAATGGTGTTTCATGTTTTCTCTTGACATTTTAAATTACTTGCACTACCAAATTTAACACCGTCGAATAAACGTATATTGGACAAACGTAATTTTGTGCAAATAAGTGTAGAGGATGAATAAACAGCGCTCCCATTGCGGCAACTAAACTATAACTATGTTCCTCAAAGATAGTAGACAAACGCAACATGCGTAGTGACAGGCGGAAAAAAATAAGGCCGAATTACTGGACGTGTCGTTGTACTGTAGTGCCGGATTATAGAGATTTTACTGTATACCTGTTTATTAGATTCATTTTTTGTGAAACGCAATATTTTGGCATGTGTCAGCTATAACCCCTTAAAATTAAAACCTGATTACTAAAAGTACCCTGTATATGCAATTTTTTCAGCGACACGCCATTGCAGACCTCAGATATTGTACCATTCGAGGAAAACGACTGTAAAGATGGAGTAGACGATGGATGTAAACGTGAGAGTGGATCAGAAGTGAAAACCAAGCAGAAGCGCAAAGTATTGTACAAATGTGATAAATGTATTTACGAAACTGAACGTAAGATCCGTTTTACGGCACACTGTGCGAGACATGAGAACGGTTTGGAAGCGTATAAATGTGAATCGTGTGAGTACGAAACTGAAAATAAGAACTTACTTCGGAGACACCTATTGAGGCACACACAGGTTCAAATGTACAGGTGCAACGACTGTAATTACGAAACTAAGTACAGCAATTATATGAAACGACATCAACTGAAACACAAAGAGCCCTTGCAGGTGAAAATGTACAAATGTAACGACTGCGAATTTGAAACTAAATACAGTTATGTTATCCAATACCACCAACTGAAACATAAAGATCCTTCACAGGCCCAAATGTACAGGTGTAACGACTGCAATTATGAAACTAAGTACAGCAATTATATGAAACGACATCAACTGAAACACAAAGAGCCCTTGCAGGTGAAAATGTACAAATGTAACGACTGCGAATTTGAAACTAAATACAGTTATGTTATCCAATACCACCAACTGAAACATAAAGATCCTTCTCAAGTTCAGATGTACAAGTGTAAGGACTGCGATTACGAAACTAAATGCAGAAGAGCTAGACGATCCCACCAACTGAAACATAAAGATCCTTCACAGGTTCAAACGTAGTTGTAAGAAGTGCGATTACGAAACTGAATGTGGTAGTAATATCAAACGACATCAACTGAAACATAAACGTCCTTCGCAAGTTCAAACGTAAAGACTGTAGTTACGAAACTAAATACAGGAGTTAGCGAGATGCTACCAAAAATCACCAACTGTACTTTCAAGTGCAACTGCCGTTGCGAAACTGAAAATGGGAGTGCTATTAAATATAAGTGTTCTTCCTATTACTTTATCACTTATAATCACAATCTTTTAATTAACAAAACAAAAATAAAATAATCAACAAAAGGAACAGGAACTAAATATTTTTAGAATCAACATCAACATTAAGTATCTGCTTATAATAAAATTTCTACACAGACTTATAAGGTACATTAAACAAATAAGAATCATCAAAGTAAACTAAATCCTTAAAAACTTAAAATAAATAAATCATGAGCTAGTTGAGAAACCACTTTAACCGCTCAGTTATTTGTCGAGAAACGAATTGAACGCATGAACGAAACGAACTTAAGATGCGCGTGATTTTTAAATTTCTCGATTTCTCGACACTTTTTCCTCGACTCGAGTAAGGCCAGATTTCCCGGGAATTCTCGCTTCGAGAAGTCTCGACCAGAAACCCTACATTTAAAATAGACTAGGCGGTATCTGTTTTGGTTTGGGTGAATCGTATATCCATGGAGATTTTTGACTTTTTGGCTTTAAAATATCACTAGAAATGAAAATTTGTCTATGCCCATAAAAAAAATTGTGGGCTTAACTTTTGGCGGCACAATATGTTAAAAAAATTCAAAAAATGACATACTTTTCTTCCTATTTAATTACGTATCTCTTCAAGAGTTGATTTTAGGCGAAAATGGAACAGGAAAAATTTTTTTGCAATTAAATTTTACAAAATATGACTAGATACAAATCAAATGAATCATGATTCTTATTGTAAAAATCGAAAAAATCGCAAAAATGCGGTTAAAAAACAATACTTAGGGAATTTTTTTTGGGGTCTTTAAATTGGGTATAGGACCTTCATATCAAGAAAAGTTCATGTTATGTAGAATCATCAAACAAAATTTCATCAAAATCGGTTTGATGGATTTTGCATAATAATTTTGCAATCCAGATTTTGAAAAAAAATTGCAAATTTTCAAAATTTTGCACAGCAAAAACCAAGGCCCTTAAATATTTGAAAATTGAATCACACATAGAAAGGCTCTCAAGCTTTCAAACGCTTTTTGAAAAATTCCAATCCGTCAATTAGGAGAGCTCTGGCACGTGTTTAAACATTGGTCGAATTTTTGGACTTATAAACAATTAGAAAAACTGCGAATATTCAATCGAGACGTCAGACATGTGGAACAAAGAAAGCTGCAATTTTTATGTGCTCATTGCCAACTCAAAATTTATTTAGTGTAGAAACACTAAAATACCCGAATATTTTGCGGGGGCAAAAACCAATGTAAGATATGTATTATCAAACGTGGAATTTTAGTTTTCGAACTGAAGAAACAATTTCCTTCAATTTACAAATGAATCTGTAAAATAGTAAAAGTTTTTATGGCCGGTTTGCACGAAATTTGCAGCAAAGTGCCTTGCAGGAAGTTTGTTATAAACTTGACAATAATCGTGAGATAAAATCACAGTTATTGAATTATAATAATGCATTGTTAATGAATTTAATTAATTTAGTCTTAATGACTTACGTGGTTGGAGGGTGGCTTGGTAGTGAGCTATATACATATAATAGTTTGTATAATTTATCTAGGTGTTGAAAATGTGGGCAGATGTCTTTAAATCCAGCAATGCAGCTGAAACTATGAGCCGTTAGCACCATTTCCAAACAATACGGTCACAGTTATAATGCAATTTTGTAATATATCCCAAAGGAACACTTTAAAATGTTAATATCGTCAAAAATTGCAATAATTCACCTGCTTCACACTTTAATAGCTAACTCTCTAAGAATGATAAGTATATTGATACGAATGGTTTTTGTGCTTTGAATTGCCGCAAAAACGCTGTTCTATGAATATTCGAGACTACGCCAATAATTCGTAACAGAAATAACAAAATATCCCATAATTTTTAACAAAGGGCATTATTTAATTTTAACTGCTTAACTTTAAATAATAATAATAATATACTGATTAACATTTAACATAATAAAACTACCTACTCAAATTTATTCAAATATCTCTATAGGAAAGAAATGTGAATTTTATGTATATTTGGTTGTATACTACTAGAAGTTGTTTGATTGTTGAGCGGTTTACTCTATAATTATTCAAAATTATACCAAGATTAAAATTTTAACGTTACACCAACTTTATAGTTTTTTATTGCACTATTTGAACAGTAGAAAATTATTTCACTATAATAAAAATTAAATAATGCATTGTGGCAAGTTACTATCCTTTTTAATAACACATAATTCGATCAAGTTTAAGAGTGACAGCAAGCCCTGAGTTATTTCAGATCAAATGTAAAATAATAGTTGCAGAGTCACAGTCATACATCTCATTAACTTCAAATGTAAATGTGTCTGTTTATTAAGTAGATTCATTTTTTGTGAAACGCAATATTTTGGCATGTGCCATCTGACCCCTTAAAATTAAAACCTGATTTTTAAAAGTACCCTGTATATGCAATTTTTTCAGCGACACGCCATTGCAGACCTCAGATATTATACCATTCGAGGAAAACGAGTGTAAAGATGGAGTAGACGATGGATGTAAACATGAGAATGGATCAGAAGTGAAAACCAAGCAAAAGCACAAAGTATTGTACAAATGTGATAAATGTATTTACGAAACTGAACGTAAGATCCGTTTTACGGCACACTGTGCGAGACATGAGAATGGTTTGGAAGCGTATAAATGTGAATCGTGTGAGTATGAAACTGAAAATAAGAAATTACTTCGGAGACACCTGGTGAGACATAAAGACCCTTCGAAGGTTCAAATGTACAGGTGTAACGACTGCAATTATGAAACTAAGTACAGCAATTATATGAAACGGCATCAACTGAAACATAAAGAGCCCTTGCAGGTGAAAATGTACAAATGTAACGACTGCGAATTTGAAACTAAATACAGTTATGTTATCCAATACCACCAACTGAAACATAAAGATCCTTCACAGGCCCAAATGTACAGGTGTAACGACTGCAATTATGAAACTAAGTACAGCAATTATATGAAACGACATCAACTGAAACACAAAGAGCCCTTGCAGGTGAAAATGTACAAATGTAACGACTGCGAATTTGAAACTAAATACAGTTATGTTATCCAATACCACCAACTGAAACATAAAGATCCTTCTCAAGTTCAGATGTACAAGTGTAAGGACTGCGATTACGAAACTAAATGCAGAAGAGCTAGACGATCCCACCAACTGAAACATAAAGATCCTTCACAGGTTCAAACGTAGTTGTAAGAAGTGCGATTACGAAACTGAATGTGGTAGTAATATCAAACGACATCAACTGAAACATAAACGTCCTTCGCAAGTTCAAACGTAAAGACTGTAGTTACGAAACTAAATACAGGAGTTAGCGAGATGCTACCAAAAATCACCAACTGTACTTTCAAGTGCAACTGCAGTTGCGAAACAAAATGGGAGTGCTATTAATTATCACATGTTGAAGCATAGGGTGCCTTCTTAAATACAAATGTATCGGTGTGCTTTGCCAACAACCTAGCGTAAGGAGTCTTTGAGGAGACCTCAGTTGATGCACAAAAAACTTTTGCAGGTGTAAATTGCCGCTCTTTCTTCACCATACAAAATATAGCCAAAATTGAAAGCATTTGAGATAGACAAGGCGGTAACTGTTTTAGTTTGGGTGAATAGTATATCCGCGGAGATTTTTGACTTTTTGGCTTTAAAATATCACTAGAAATGAAAATTATTCTATGTGCATAAAAAAAAACATGGGCTTAACTTTTGGCGGCACAATATGTTAAAAAAATTCGAAAAATGTCATACCTTCCTATTATGTATCTCTTCAAGAGTTGATTTTATCCGAAATTGAAAGAGGAAAAAAATGTTTGTAATTAAATTTTACAAAATATGACTAGATACAAATCAAATGAATCATGATTATTATTGTAAAAATCGAAAAAGTCGCGAAAAATGGGGTTAAAAAACATTACTTAGGGAATATTTTTGTGGTCTTTAAGTTGGGTATAGGATGTACCTTCATACTTGGCTCAAGAAAAGTTCATGTTATGTAGATTCATCAAAATCGGTTCGATCGATTTTGCATAATAATTTTGCAACCCAGAAAAAAAAAATTGCAAATTTTCAAAATTTTGCAGAGCAAAAACCAAGGCCCTTAGATACTTGAAAATTGAATCACATATAGAAGGGCTCTCAAGCTTTCAAACGCTTTTTGAAAAATTCGAATGCGTCAATTAGGAGAGCTCTGGCGCCTGTTTAAACATTGGTCCAATTTTTAGACTAGAATAATTAGAAAAACTTTGTGAATATTCAATCAAATCAAATTTTTTAAAGCAGGTTTTAAAAGTTACTGGAAAGACGCTTCTTTAAAAAAAAAACAGATCGATTGGTCAATTAGTTACGTAATTATAGCCGACCAAAGTTAACCGTCATTTATACTAAATGTACTGGGACATCCGGGCCAATTTTTTGAAAAATACCTTTGGTATTCCGAGTACTTACCAGGTTTAAGTTTGCAATACTTTTCTTCATTGGCAACCTACTTTAAAACGTGTTTAAAATTATTTATGCAAGCGAGAAATTTAAGAACATTGTACAGGTGGTGGTGGTGGCGCTTCGGCCTGCTCGAAAATGAATCTGCTTGAATTTTGAATGAGTTCAAAACCGCGACGTGCTTAAAAATTTTTAATATCTCGGCTTCTAGAGGATTTTTTTTTAAATCGATGTCTCGCGATTTAAAAAAAACAATTATCGTATTTTCAAATGCCTATCGTTAATAATAATTATTGGTTTTCCAACAGTCCGATAATTATTTACTTGTAAACTTCCTTTAATTATCAACTTTATTTTTTTATTGTATCAAAGGTAAGTGCATAAACTTATATACTGTTTATAAAAGATCAAGATTAAACAACAAATATTTTCAAAATATGTCAAAAATTAGTAATTAATTAATTATTAATTTAATCATCATTTCTTTTGTGATTAAAGTATACATCCAAATATTATTTATTGTTTAAAATATAAGCAAATGAGAAATTAACTCATTATATTACAAAAATACAAAATTATAGTACAAAAATTCGACGAATGTTTAAACAAACGCCAGAGCTCTCCTAATTGACGGATCGGAATTTTTAAAAAAGCGTTTGATAGCTTGAGATCCCTTCTATGTATGATTCAATTTTCAAGTATCTAAGGGCCTTGGTTTTTGCTGTGCAAAATTTTGAAAATTTGCGAATATTTTTTCAAAATCTGGATTGCAAAATTATTATGCAAAATGTATAGAACCGATGAAATTGGGTGTGATGATTCTACATAATTTGAACTTTTCTTGAGCCAGGTATGAAGGTCATATACCCAATTTAAATATCCCAAAAAATTCCTTAAAAAGTAATATTTTTTAACCCCATTTTTGTCGATTTTTTTCGATTTTTACAATAATAATCACGATTCATTTGATTTGTAACTAGTCATATTTTGTAAAATTTAATCACAAACATTTTTTTCCTCTTCCATTTTCGCCAAAAATCAACTCTTAAGAAGATACATAATTAAATAGGAAAAAAATGACATTTTTCGAATTTTTTTAACATATTGTGCCGCC
Source organism: Anoplophora glabripennis (assembly GCF_000390285.2). NCBI lineage: Eukaryota > Metazoa > Arthropoda > Insecta > Coleoptera > Cerambycidae > Anoplophora > Anoplophora glabripennis. The sequence continues at coordinate 31,703 of NW_019419704.1, forward strand.
AAAATTTAAGCCTACGTTTTTTTTATGCGCATAGAAAAATTTTAATTTCTAGTGATATTTTAAAGCCAAAAAGCCAAAAATCTCCTTGGATATACGATTCGCCTAAATAAGGACTCTTTGAAACAGATACCGTCTGGACTAAGAGTAACAAGTGTGGATACAACACCGATCACAATTGTCTGCCATGAAAAACATTGGTTAAAACATAAAAATCTGACCGAAACAAGACAAGTGATTTTAGACTAGCATTTGTGGAAATTATTAAGGACTATACTCACCGTGTTATAAAATCATTGCTGACAGTGCAAAGAAAAATTTTCTTTATGACTAGAAAGTAATTAGATTGACTTGTTTGTAGAAATTGAGTAAAATTATATATTTCCATTTCTCAATTATTATTTTTTCCGAATATGTGTAAATAGATGCCAAAAGTTGCAACAGAAACTTGGCAACGGCACACGAGTATATTATTTATTTCGATTAACCGTGTTTTCGATTATCCAGCAACGATTCGGTCCCGGCTGGCCAGGACAATCGAGGTTCTTCTACAAAAACAAAAACAAATCGAAAAATAATTCACAAAATTCGATTTCGCAAACATAATATATGTACCTCAATAATACGAATTTGACTGCATATTTTCATAGCACCCGATCCTCCTTTATGTCTAGTTATGAACTGAATACATCTGCTCTGTCTATGCTTAGAAATGTAGTTTTTTATTAACCAATATTCATAGTGAATCTTAACATGTATGTTTCAAATAGTGATACAATTTACTATGTACGATACAATTTACTATGTACAACATGTAATAATTAATTTTTTTTACAAAAATTTGTAACGGAAAAGTCTAATGCAAAACAGATATGCATTATTTTGTTTTACTTAAAGCCGTTCAGAACTGCTCACATTACTGTGGCATTTATGGGTTGACAGATCAGCTATGCAGTTTGTCGATCATATACAGGGTGATCAGTCAAAACTGCTCCTGGCTGCTGACCCACAAAGGTTTATCGAGAGTGAATCTTGACCTACCGTATTATTCGGTCATGAACCTAGTTTTTACTTTTTTTTTAAACACTGTTTTGTATTTATCGGATGATTACAAAGCATTGATATGACATCTTCTAGCAAAGAGGACCTTACACAGTAAAATCATTTAATTAAAATGAATGCAACTTTGTTTCAATTTTTATGATACAGTAGTATTTTGAAAATACTTTCTTATCGTTTTTCGACAAAAAATTTATTTTTAATGCCAGAAACTTGATTTAAAAAAAAATGTAAAACATTGCATATTTAGGGATTTTCGCTAAACTTGATTTAAGTTTATAAATGATGAAAAGACAGGATATTTTGGAATATTTTATTGCGATCCGAATGATTGAAATTACCAATTTTGATAAAAATCAAACGATAAATTTTGCGTCTTTTATTCATTTCTTCATATTGAAAATCTTTCTTTTGCAAAAATTAAAATTTTTTTTCAACGAATAAAAAAAATTAATATTCACAATGCTACACAATCGCCAAAAAATGTATATTTTGGAATGTAGAGAAAGTATTTTTGGGTTAGTTTATAAAAAAAACTGTTGTGCTAGAGAAGTTAGTAAGTAGTCGAGATTGGAGGAAGGAAATACAACTTTTTACAATTTTATTTGGCAATAATTGCGTAGCAAAGCGATGTTCGAAAATACATTTTTTTTCCAAAAAAATTATATCTTTCGTATCAATCTCAAGTTTAGCAAAAATCCATAAATACGGAGTTTAATACCTTTCTTTGAATCGAGTTTCCTGCATTGAATATTTTTTTTTATCAGAAAACGATAAGAATATTCAAATATTCAAAAATATAAATTTAATAACACGTTTGTAGCATCAGAATTGGATCTTAGTTTCAACAATGAAAATTATAGAAACGACAAATATACTTGTGTAAAGATGACAATAATTTATAAGTATAAACTCAACCGCTCTTGATCACGCACAATAAAAAGATATATTAAAAATATTATAAATAGGTGATAATAATTTTTGGAATTTACTTATAAAAAAACAGTTGTAAAAAAAACATACAAGACAAAATTCATACGCACATATATATGTATAAAAAAAAACGATAATAGACGTGTATCAAGACATAATTACGATAATTGCCTTCATTGGTATGAATTATCACTCATCAAATCAATAATAAAACGTATTTATATACAGATTCAGAAAAGTAGGGATAATAAATCCAATATAATTAAAGGAAAAAAGATAACTAAAACTACAGCTTATCTGTGGATTTTCAACGTAGGGGTACAGCCAAATGGCGGAGCAGTTTGATGGGACAGCCGGTATACTGCAACAGCTCCCAATTTTCCACAATTTCCGAGTCGTACGATTTGTAAGCCAGTCGGCAAGTATTCACCTTTCTGCCGCAACTATTGGGTGTAGATATGACCGGTAGAAAGGATGCACAATGTACCAGAATATGCACCATGTACTAAAAAGCGCTAAAATCGAGATTTACACCACGTTAAGGTCTAGTCGATCGCGGAAAACAACAAATAATGACTTACGTTGTCGGAGGGTGGCTTGGTAGTGAGCAATATACATATAATAGCTTGTATAATTTATCTAGGTGTTGAAAATGTGAGCAGATGTCTTTAAATCCGGCAATGCAGGCGAAACTATGAGCCGTTAGCACCGTTTCCAAACAATACGGTCACAGTTATAATGCAATTTTGTAATATATCCCAAAGGAACACTGTAAAATGTTAATATCGTCGAAAATTGCTTCTTAACAGAAATAACAAAAGATCCCATAATTTTTAACAAATAGCGTTATTTAATTTTAACTGCTTAACTTTAAATAATAATAATAATAATATACTGATTAACATTTAACATAATAAAACTACCTACTCAAATTTATTTAAATATCTCTTTAGGAAAGAAATGTGAATTTTATGTATATTTGGTTGTATACTACTAGAAGTTGTTTGATTTTTGAGCGGTTTACTCTATAATTGTTCAAAATTATACCAAGATTAAAATTTTAACGTTACACCAACTTTATAGTTTTTTATTGCACTATTTGAACAGTAGAAAATTATTTCACTATAATAAAAATTAAATAATGCCTTGTGGAAGTTACTATCCTTTTTAATAACACATAATTCGATCAAGTTTAAGAGTGACAGCAAGCCCTGAGTTATTTCAGATCAAATGTAAAATAATAGTTGCAGAGTCACAGTCATACATCTCATTAACTTCAAATGTAAATGTGTCTGTTTATTAAGTAGATTCATTTTTTGTGAAACGCAATATTTTGGCATGTGTCATCTGACCCCTTAAGATTAAAACCTGATTTTTAAAAGTACCCTGTATATGCAATTTTTTCAGCGACACGCCATTGCAGACCTCAGATATTATACCATTCGAGGAAAACGAGTGTAAAGATGGAGTAGACGATGGATGTAAACGTGAGAGTGGATCAGAAGTGAAAACCAAGCAGAAGCACAAAGTATTGTACAAATGTGATAAATGTATTTACGAAACTGAACGTAAGATCCGTTTTACGGCACACTGTGCGAGACATGAGAATGGTTTGGAAGCGTATAAATGTGAATCGTGTGAGTATGAAACTGAAAATAAGAAATTACTTCGGAGACACCTGGTGAGGCATAAAGACCCTTCGAAGGTTCAAATGTACAGGTGTAACGACTGCAATTATGAAACTAAGTACAGCAATTATATGAAACGGCATCAACTGAAACATAAAGAGCCCTTGCAGGTGAAAATGTACAAATGTAACGACTGCGAATTTGAAACTAAATACAGTTATGTTATCCAATACCACCAACTGAAACATAAAGATCCTTCGCAGGTTCAAATGTACAGGTGTAACGAATGTAGTTACGAAACTAAATTAAAGAATCATATTAAACAACATCAGCTGAAACATAAAGATCCTTCACAAGTTCAAATGTACAGGTGTAACGACTGCGACTACGAAAGTAAATACAAATGTAATCTCAAAAATCACAAACTGAAACATAAAAATCTTCTCTCTTCTCAAGTTCATATGTGTAAGTGTAAAGACTGCGATTTTGAAACTAGATACAAAGGTAATATCAAAAATCACAAACCGAAACATAAAAATCCTTCTCAAGTTCATTTGTATAAGTGTAAAGACTGCGAATTTGAAACTAGATACAAAACTAATATCAAAAGTCACACACTGAAACATAAAGATTCTTCTCAAGTTCAAATGTACGGGTGTAAGGACTGCGATTACGAAACTAAATACAGAAGAGCTATACAATCCCACCAACTGAAACATAAAGATCCTTCACAGGCCCAAATGTACAGGTGTAACGACTGCGATTTCGTAACTAAATACAAAAATAATATCAAAAGTCACACACTGAAACATAAAGATCCTTCTCAAGTTCAGATGTACAAGTGTAAGGACTGCGATTACGAAACTAAATACAGAAGAGCTATACAATCCCACCAACTGAAACATAAGGATCCTTCACAGGTTCAAATGTACAGTTGTAAGGAGTGCGATTACGAAACTAAATGTGGGAGTAATATCAAACGAGATCAACTGAAACATAAACGTCTTTCGCAAGTTCAAACGTAAAGACTGTAGTTACGAAACTAAATGCAGGAGTTACCGAGATGCTATCAGCAACCAACTGTACTTTCAAGTGCAACTGCAGTTGCGAAACTGAAAATGGGAGTGCTATTAAGTATCACATATCGAAGCATACGGCGCCTTCTTAAATGTAAATGTATCGGTGTGCTTTGCCAACAACCCAGCCTAAGGAGTCTTTGTGGAGACCTCAGTTGATGCACAAAAAACTTTTGCAGGTGTAAATTGCCGCTCTTTCTTCACCATACAAAATATAGACAAAATTGAAGGCATTTGAGATAGACTAGGCGATATCTGTTTTGGTTTGGGTGAATCGTATATCCACGGAGATTTTTGACTTATTGGCTTTAAAATATCACTAGAAATGAAACATTTTCTATGTGCATAAAAAAAAACGTGGGCTTAATTTTTGGCGGCACAATATGTTGTATGAAAAATGTCATACTTTCTTCCTATTTAATTATGTATCTCTTCAAGAGTTGATTTTAGGCGAAAATGGAAGGGGAATAAAATGTTTGTAATTAAATTTTACAAAACATGACTAGATACAAATCGAATTAATCATGATTATTATTGTAAAAATCGAAAAAATCGCCAAAAATGGGGTTAAAAAACATTACTTCTTATGGAATTTTGTTGGGGTTTTTAAATTGGGTATAGGACCTTCATACTTGGCTCAAGAAAAGTTCATGTTATGTAGAATCATCACACCAAATTTCATCAAAATCGGTTTGATAGATTTTGCATAATAATTATGCAATCAAGATTTAAAAAAAATTGCAAATTTTCAAAATTTTGCACAGCAAAAACCAAGGCCCTTAGATACTTGAAAATTGAATCGCATATAGAAGGGCTCTCAAGCTTCCAAACGCTTTTTGAAAAATTCGAATCCGTCAATTAGGAGAGCTCTGGCGCTTGTTATAACATTGATCGAATTTTTGTACTATAATTTTGTATTTTTGTAATATAATGAGTTAATTTCTCATTTGCTTATATTTTAAACAATAAATAAGTATCTAAGGGCCTTGGTTTTTGCTGTGCAGAATTTTGAAAATTTGCAAATATTTTTTCAAAATCTGGATTGCAAAATTATTATGCAAAATCTATAGAACCGATTTTGATGAAATTTGATGTGATGATTCTACATAACATGAAGTTTTCTTGAGCCAAGTATGAAGGTCCTATACCCAGTTTAAAGATCCCAAAAAATTCCCTAATAAGTAATGTTTTTAACCCCATTTCTGGCGATTTTTTCGATTTTTACAATAATAATCATGATTCATTCGATTTGTATCTAGTCATATTTTGTAAAATTTAATTACGAACATTTTTTTCCTCTTCCATTTTCGCCTAAAATCAACTCTTGAGAAGATACATAATTAAATAGAAGAAAAATATGACATTTTTCTAATTTTTTTTAACATGTTGTGCCGCCAAAAGTTAAGCCCACTTTTTTTTTATGCGCATAAAAATTTTTATTTCTATTGATATTTGAAAGCCAAAAGCCAAAAATCTCCGTGGATATACGATTCACCCAAATAAGGACTCTTTGAAACAGATACCGGCTGGACTAAGAGTAACAAGTGTGGATACAACACCGATCACAATTGCCTGCCGTGAAAAACATTGGTTAAAACATAAAAACCTGACCGAAACAGAGGACAAGTGATTTTAGACTAGCTTTTGTGGAAATTATTAAGGTCTATACTTACCGTGTTATAAAATCATTACTGTCAGTACATATTGAGTAAAATTATATATTTCCATTTCTCAATTATTATTTTTTTCCGAATATGTATAAATAGATGCCAAAAGTTGCAACAGAAACTTGGCAACGGCGCACGTGTATATTATTTATTTCGATTAACCGTGTTTTCGATTATCCAGCAACGATTCGGTCCCGGCTGGCCCGGACAATCGAGGTTCTACTGCAAAAACAAAAACAAATCGAAAAATAATTCGAGAATAATTCACAGAACTTGATTTCGCAAACATAATCTCAATAATACGAAACTGACTACATTTTTTCATAGCACCCGATCCTCATTTATGTCTAGTTATGAACTGAATACGCCTGCTCTGTCTTTGCTTAGAAATGTAGTTTTTTATTAACCAATATTCATTGTGAATCTTAACATGTATGTTTCAAATAGTGATGCAATTTACTATGTACAACATGTAATAATTAATTTTTTTTACAAAAATTTGTAACGGAAAAGTCTAATGCAAAACAGATATGCATTATTTTGTTTTACTTAAAGCCGTTCAGAACTGCTCACATTACTGTGGCATTTATGAGTTGAGAGATCAGCTATGCAGTTTATCGATCATATACAGGGTGATCAGTCAAAACTGCTCCTGACTGCTGACCCACAAAGGTTTATCGAGAGTGATTCTTGGCCTACCGTATTATTCGGTCATTAATCTACTTTTTACTGCGCTTTTAATGCTTAGTAGACACATATCTGAAGAAATATACTTCGCAATTGAGACGTCAGACACGTGGAACAAAGAAAGCTGCAATTTTTATGTGCTCATTGCCAACTCAAAATTTATTTAGTGTAGAAACACTAAAATAGCCGAATATTTTGCAGGGGCAAAAACAAATGTAAGATATGTATTATCAAACGTGGAATTTTAGTTTTAAAATTGAAAAGTGTAAATATGTACCAACTAAACAAAATAAATTTGCTGCAACATTTCCGTCAATTTACGAATGAATCTGTAAAATCATAAAAGTTTTTATGGCGGGTTTGCACGAAATTTGCAGCAAAGTGCCTTGCAGCTAAATATTTTAGCAAGTTTGTTGTAACCTTGACAATAATCGTGAGATAAAATTACGGTCATTGAATTATAATAATTCATTGTTAACGAACTTAATTAATTTAGTCAGGCGCTAATCTCCGATAAACGATTAACTTTCTCTGTGATTAAAATGTGAAAACCTGATTTTGTAGTTAATGTGCGTTTAAATAGTAATATCCTGCGAACAGTTTGTTTACTTAATCAATCGACTGTAAAAAAAGCCAAGTACGATAAGACTGTACGACTGTAGTGTTGATCGGCATTCCCCAGTACAAAGTAAGTTCGTTTCTCCTTGGCATCGGACTTTCCTACCAATGTTCCCCTATGCTTACTCCTGAAGATTCGAGGGTCGTCTTTCCTTCTAGAGTTCCTTACTTACACCTCCTTACCGACTGTCCACCAACATAAAATAAAAAGGCAATCTGGTTCAGCTTCTTTTTTTCGAGTACCAATTAAGATAATTCTCCAATATTCTAAGCGTGTAACGATTTGCCACTTTTGCAAAAATCAATTAAAGGATAAATTTAGCATCTTTTATTAATTTTTTTTTATATTGTGAAACGCAATATTGTGGCATGTGTCACCTATAATCACTTAAAATTAAAGCCTGATATTCAAAAATACTCTATTTGCAATTTTTTTAGCGATATGCCACTGCAGAGCTCCGATATTGGACCATTCGAGGAAAGCGACTGTAAAGATGCAGAAGAGAATGGATGTAAACACGAGAATGGATCAGAAATGAAAACCAAGCAGAAGCACAAAGTACTGTACAAATGTGATAAATGTATTTACGAAACTGGAAGTAAGATCCGTTTTACGGCACACTGTACGAGACACGAGAAAGATTTGGAAGCGTATAAATGTGAATCATGTGAATATGAAACTGAAAATAAGAAATTACTTCAAAGGCACCTGGTGAGGCATAGAGACCCTTCGAAGGTTCAAATATACAGGTGTAATGATTGCGATTACGAAACTAAACGCAAGTATTATATCAAACTGCACCAACTGAAACACAAAGATCCTTCAAAGGTTCAAATGTACAGGTGTAATGACTGCGATTACGAAACTGTATACAAGGCTTATATCAAACAGCACCAAGTGAAACATAAAGATCCTGCACAGGTTCAAATGTACAGGTGTAACGACTGCGATTATGAAACTAAATATAAGGGTGATATCAAGCGACACCAACTAAAACATAAAGATCTTACACAGGTTCAAATGTACAAATGTAACGACTGCGATTACGAAAGTAGATACAAGGGTTGTATCAAAAAACATCAACTGATACATAAAGATCCTTCCCAGGTTGAAATGTACAAATGTAATGACTGCGATTTCAAAAGTAAATACAAGAGAAATATGAAACAGCACCAGATGAAGCATAATTAAGATATTTCAAGAGTAATGACTGCGATTACGAAAGGAGCAATTTTAAATATCACATGTTGAAGCACAACAATGAACATTTATTTACTTTTATTGCAATATACACTTAATCTGGGTTAGTAGTGGCCTGGAAAACCGGGAATACCGGGAAAAGTCAGGGAATTCATTATTCTTCATAAAAAACAGGGAATAATCAGAGAATTTTAAAAGTATTCATGAAAATGAGGGAATTTGATACTTGCAACTGGAAATTTTGTGAAAGCCGGCCCTGGGTTCTTGAAAGAGAAATTTATTTGTGGTTTTGAAAACTCTATAAGAGATATTTTGGGTTTAAAAAAAATATGGGAGTCCAGTCCAGAAAAAGTTTAATGCATAACACCAAATAGTATGTAAAAATGAACTACAAGTGACCTGGATTTTTTAAGTCGGGGAATTCTATATTACTTTTGAACTACGAACCCTGTTAATACACTTAATATTGATACAATGACGTCACTCATGATATTATTTAAATTAACTTACTTAAATTAAAACCAACATTAAATTATTCATTATTCATTCATTCATTAACATTATTACATTTCACAGAAATTACAATATAAAAGAAGATAAAGGAAAAGAAAGAAACACACCTGAGTGTCCCAAAATAGGAAATAACTGTTACTTATATATAGCTTTTGCAAAGGAGGGAAAACTTTTTAAAATTCTTAATTCTAAAGGCAACATATTCTATAGTTTTGGAGCGAGATGTAATGCAAATCTTAAACCTGTGGTTTTATAGCAAAACGGCGTTTGTACTACTTCATTTGTCATGCTGCGTGTTACCACAGTATTTGATACACATTGTTTCTCTTTTTTAAATACAAATTTACATAAAGAATGAAAATATAATGATCCGTCACAGATTCCATCAGTATAAAGTAATCTTGTCCGATACAATTTACTTTTTAGAATAATTTTTAAGATATAATTTTGCACAACAGATAATTGTTTTAAAGCCGTAGTATATAAACCACCCCATGCAAGTATACCATAACAAAAATGCGATTCCACTAAGGATTTATAAATTATAAAGATTTTTTGGTTAAAATATTTCTTAATACCGAAATACTTTATAAAACTTACTTCTTTTATTTTCATGTTAAAACCGTCGATATTAATCATATCAAAATCAGGTCTATTTACATTAGTAATCGGGAATACTATATAATTGGTTTTACCAATATTTAGTGATAACTGATGGCCTTCTAACCAAATTTTGACAGCAGTTATACCCTGCCTCATTTGATCTCAAACGTTCCGCCAAGTTTTGCCACTAAAGATAACTCCTGTATCGTCAGCGTATGATATTATTTTACCATCAATATTTAAGGTTAATAAAGAAATGATATAGAGCATAAAAAATATGGGACCAAGCACTGTTCCCTGTGGCACACCCGTTTTCACTTCTTGCGGATCACTTAAACATTCATTGATTTTAACAAATTGCATTCGTCCAGTCAAATAACTAGTAAAATGCTCAAGCACAATAATTCCTCCGATTCCATAATTTTGCAACACACAAATACCTTAGCTGCAGCACATTTTTTACTAGAATCCAGATTGTAATTTCTTTAATCACTTCATTCATAGCATCACTAGTACTTTTACCCTCTTGAAAACCAAGCTGTTGCGGACTCAAAATATTGATTTTTTAAAAACTGACAAGTCTACATTTAAGACAATTAATTCTCAAAGATTTTTCCAAAATTATTTATTAAACTAATTGATCTGTAACTTGTAAGCAACATGATTTTATAAGTTCAACACTAACTACATCAATACCTGAAGCTGTATTCTTTTCCAAATAATTTATACGAAGTATTAAACTACAAGCCCATCGGAAATTTTCAACGGGTCATTTGACCCAGCATGAATTACTTATAAATCAATACTACCACATATAACAATAACTTTAGAAACCATGCCGTCAATTCTTATTGGTACAGGTGAGTACACAGGTAAGCTAAACCTGTCCACTAAGGGGGGGTTCGGCAAAACATTAATAGCCATACCAGAAGCCAGAAAAATTTTTGATTTTCTGAAAATTTTGGCCCGGTTTTTGGTGATTTACTACAGCACGACATTTATACTGCAAGTTTCGGATTGATACGTAGATAACTTTTTTAGTGACGCCGTACCTATCTGCTGATACAGGGGTTAGAAATACAGGGCGCAACCCATTAGTTTAGCTTCCATTGTTTCAAGTAATTGAAAAATGTACGACTTCGATTCTACGATTCTTTATCTCTCCAAATAATTCTTAACAACTATGCCGTCTGAAAATTATGGTTAATTCAAAAGTTTATAAACAATTACTTGTATTTTGGAATTGAGTAAGATCATAAGATCATTAATTCCTGTACGGCAACCACTTTTTTGATAAAATATAACCAAAAACTATCGTACTAAATCATGGCCGGTTATAATTAATGGTACAAATTAAAAAACAAATACATTGTGAAAATTTACAATATTTTGAAAAATTCCTCGTTATAAATTAAAAATGTTTTGTTCAAAATATTGTGGCTGTAATTGACCTTTCATAAGTAAAAAAATAAAAAAAGCCAATACCGTACATATTTCAAAAACTTTTTTCGTTGAATGTTCTCTGATATTGCGAGTGAAGTGCGATGGTGCTTCGTCGTGCATATAAAATACATGTGATTACGTAAATTAAATGTCAAACAATTTCAGAAGAGTATTTTGCAAAAATCTGAACAACCGTTACCATCCAGACAATTTGGTAATAGGACCAAGTGAAAAGCTACTGATGAAACTAATCCACATGTTTATGCAAAATACCTGCTGAAATGTTTCTCCATAACGACATGGAGCTTTTCGTCTGCTGGTTATGCAGGACGTTATCTCAGTGAAAGAAAAATCACTTTACGTTTGGATAGTCTCATTCTATATTGATCTGACACTGGTTCCACCCAGTGTTGCCAGACGACCTACTATGGTTTGTCCCCAACAGACTTAAAAAAAGTCCTCTTTTGAAGAAAAATGACCCTTAAAAAAATTATTATATTGTTATCTGTTGCATATTATTCTAATATTAATGTTGCAATTTCCGATTATATAAAAAAATAGAATATCTGTAATATCATAAACGTATTAGTATCAGAATCTATGCAACCAGTGTTACAAGTTACTGACGTCCTAAGAATATTTCCCACTAAAATTTAAAAACATAGAATATTTATATTTATTTATTATTATTATTATTATTATTATTATTATTATTATTATTATTATTATTA
>NW_019419704.1:44697-55566 GCF_000390285.2 Anoplophora glabripennis
TTCAGTTACTTTTCGGTACCTGTAACTACTCGTTACTTTTTCATACAGTAATCGTTACTTCGGATCAGTTATTCGAGTACTCGAAGTTCAAAAGGTGCTGTACGGGTAGTACGAGTACTGCAGCAGTCGGATTATAACGGTTTGAGATCCGAAGTTACTTGTCTTGTATGCAGGTTAGGTAATCGGTACCTACTACCTACAAATTTCGATTTAAAAACTTATGTTACGCAGCATTAAAGTGTTTAAATTATCAAAAGTAAATCATTTGATTTTCAGCTTGTATTTCGGTGATATACAGGAAATTTTCAGACTCGGTGTAGTGTAGCATTCTACAATATTTGAATTTCACGTTTAGATATATTGTAGTAATCGGTACAATTTTTAAATTCAAGATCTCGCTAATGATGGAGCAGAGTTCATTTTTGTTGCAGTGGTCAGTTTTTGTTTTTACCAGTGGATTCGGCGATAGCGGTTCGGTATTCGGATCTACACCTACTCCTACTACATCTCTTTCAAAATTCGAGTACTCGAGTAGTGAAGTAACGATAACGTAATTTTTTTAGTAATCGTTACTTCGGATCGTGTCGAGTAACGAGTACTCGAATAACGAATAGTAACGATTTCTTACAGCTCTAGTGTCCATGCTCTGTGCTGTCATTTGAAACCAAGAAGGTTAGAACTGTTAGAAGTGACGGCATTATAATTTTGTCTCTGAGTAATTTTTATACTCAAAATAAGATTGTTGCAGAGCAATGAGTGATATTAAGAAAACTTCTTGTAGGCTTTGCCTTAAATATATAACCGATGAAAGTTTTGAAGTGATAGACGACGTTATTAGAGATATTCTAGATGGTCTTTTGCTGAACTTGGTAAGTCAGTGAAATATATTTAGATTACGTCTTAACAGTGTCAAGTGTAATGGTTGGTTTATAAAAAAGTATTAGTCCTAACTTAGCCGTAACTTAACCTTAATCTTAGTCCTAAAAAGTTAAATGTACAGAATGTAATGTATCGGTTTATAAAAATCCCTAGTCGTAAGGAGGTCTTAAGACATGACCTTGAAAGTTCGCATCTTTTAATTTTTCTAGGATTAAGACTAAGATCTGAGAAGTGCGCATGCACAAGTATTGCATTTCGTAGTATAGTGGTCTCCTGTCTTTGTCTAGTGGTCGCCATTACGCCATTACCATAGTAATAGGTTATATTTTTCTTTTCACTCACCAACAAAACAAATAAAAGAACATTACCACAGAATAATAAACAAGTATTATGCTGTGATATTACTAGCCATGCGCGTAGTCGAATCGCTCATTGGTTAATCTTAATAAAATTAGGACCACATTGTTTTTATAAACGTGTACCTATTCTTAGGACTAATACTAAGATTAGTGTAAAGATTAATACTAAGACTAAGACTAAGTTAGGACTAATACTTTTTTATAAACCAACCATAAGGCACCTTTTAGTGTTTAATTGTTATTTTACGCCACAGTTATTTTCTTTTTGGTTAAAGTTGCATATTTTTCAGAAAATTGATAGCGGGAGCAAAGAGGTTATATGTAACGTTTGCAGAAGAAAATTAAATGCTGCGTCAGAATTTAAATCGACATGTCTGAATACCGATAACACAATTATGCTTTATGCGGATAGCGAGAAAGCATTACAGCTCGACTTAAGAGAAGTATACATGCAGGAAAAGAAAAGTGGATTAGTTTGCAGTCAGAAAATATGTCGATTGTGTCTGCACCCAGTAGAAAGGGAGTTTAGGTGCATACGTGAAGAGGAACTTGAAGCTATTGAGAAATTGGCTCCTGAAATGGTATCAATGATATTAAATACTTTTTCTCTTTAAAAAACTATACTTTGCAGATTATAAGCATCGTCAAAGATCCCGTTGCATGTAAGCCATGCTTGGATTCTCTGTGTACTCACAACAGTTTCCTTAAAGATTGCTTAGAGGTAGAGGAACAAATTAATAATACTTTTGAATCTTCGGCCGCAAAACATCCAATAGATACGTCCCCACTTGATTTATTCATTAAGACTGAAAACTTGGACAAGGAATTCAATATTAACGAGATGAAAATGTCAATCAAAGCCGAAAGTATCGACATAAAATCGGAAGATGAAAGGAGGTAAGATAAGACTGTTCTAACATTAATTTAAAAAATGGCAGCTCGTCGTCCTGACACCGTCGTGATTTATATGATTAAAAATGTACCATACCATCTGATGATAAATTAATTGTAACAAATTATGGGATTTTGTCGGTTATAAACTGTATACTGTACAAATTTTTATCATATCATTAAAAGTTAGTGGAAAAAAATTTAAAATCATTGTAAAACTATCATTATGACTTTGAATCAGATATGGTACAAAGAATGCTATACTAGATTTTATTCCTTCAAATTTTGTTTGTCTGGCCAGAAATAGAAATTTCTCACGAAGTTACGAAACGATTAGTGATTATGTAAGCGGATTGCAAGAAGAAAAACCAGTTTAGCCTGATTTATACTCTTTAAATCCTTCTTAGGGAAAATTAATGTTTACGCTACTTTAAGGTAATTGACTTGATTCAAATTAAAAAAACATCTAAAAATTCTTATCAAATGAAGTCAAACAATATTCTACGATACCAGAAATCTAGGGATGCCAAAGCATCTTAACTGTTGATATTGCAGGAAATGACTATTTTATGAGCTACATGCCCTAGCTGATATCGAGTATACCAGAGCAATAACAGCTAGTAATAAATAGTTATTCAAAATAAAAACTGGAAATGATTTAGCTAAATATAATTAATACAAAAACACATTCAAAGAAGTATTTTGTATTTTTTGTTGTTTCATACCTTTTGACAAAGATGAATACTAAAAAAACTACTACAATCCACATTTTATTTCCTTCAATGAGTTTTCTTAGAAAAAATTTTTTGGTATCAGGGGATACAGAAAATTCATATATATTTGCCGATAGTAACTTCGATTGCTCCTCATGTATCGGACCTCCGACAAAATCTGGAATTTCTGCCAGCTTGCAGAGAAAAAACAATAGCCTAAAATGTCACACAAAATATGGATAATTTGGAAAATATTTTACAGGCGGATGATCATAATAATGATAAATAATAAATAATTATACATCAGGCAATAGCATGACAATACCAACAGCATAAAGACACATACCCATGTTGTACATACATACAAACAATATTAGAAAATAATAATTGAATTATATTTGGACCTACTACGTACTGACAAAACAATCGCACATAACAGATAAAATGGAAAATATTACTTACGTAATTGATGTAGCAGTATCATCTTTTAAGGTGATATTCTGGGTGTTATTATTTATTTACATTTTAATAAATTTATTAATAATGCCATTGTAGATTCTACTTAAATTATCCGTATCGTGACTTTTTATTGATGGAGTTATTGTGAGACTTTATAGATAGTATCTCGCAAATAACATTGTTGATTAACTAAATTAATTATCAAAGATCTGAATCGCTTTCATCATTCAAATTAAAATTATGTTACTAGTACTATTGTTGATTCTATTATGGTCAATGGCAACCTTGTAAAGAGAAACAGGACAATCATTAGATTTTAATATTTGCAAATTGACAAGTATTCTTATTGTGGTATTACTTAATATTTGAATTTTGTTGTGTGAGACAATTTAAATGACTACTACATCCAATAGATTTAAAGTACGATGGTTTTTTCGGGTCTTATGCCCTGGTCGCTGTTTGCTACAGCCTTACCAAAATATCACAACTGTTTGACCTGCATATTCTATTAATAAAATGTCAATCGAAATTCCTTGTCTTACTCCAGCTTTATACTTTGTTATTACACTATTTGAATAGCACAAAAATAGTTTTATTATAATAAAAATTAAATAATGCCTTGTGGATTTCATAAACTTATATATGACTGTCTGTTTGTGAAAACCTTTGGAAGTTATTATTCTTTTTAATAACACATAAATCAATCAAGTCTAAGATTGACAATGATAGAAATGACAGCAAGCACTGAACTGTTTCGGTATAATGGTACAACAAATATAGTATCACATATCAGTTAATCACATCTCATTAATTTCAAATGTAAATATGCCCATTTATTGTCATTTTCTGTAGAACGCAACATTTTAGCATGTGTCACCTATAACTCATAAAAATTAAAACTTGATTTTTTAAAAATACCCTGTATGTGCAATTTTTTCAGCAACACGCCACTGCAGAGCTTTGATATCGTACCATTACAAGAGACTGTCTGTAAAGATGAAGAAGAGGATGGTTGTAAACGTGAGAATGGATCAGAAATGAAAACCAAGCAGAAGCGCAAAGTATTATGCAAATGTAATGAATGTATTTACGAAACTGGAAGTAAGATCTGTTTTACGGCACACTGTGCGGGACATGAGAACGATTTGAAAGCATATAAATGTGAATCGTGTGAGTATGAAATTCAAAATAAGAAATTATTTGGGAAGCATTTGTTGAAGCATAAAGACCTTTCGAAGGTTCAAATGTACAGGTGTAACGACTGCAATTACGAAACTAAATACAAAAGTAATATCAAAAAACACCAACTAAAACATAAAGATCCTTCGCAGGTTCAAATGTACAAGTGTAACGACTGCGAATTTGAAACTAAATACAGTTACGTTCTCAAAAGGCACCAACTGAAACATAAAGATCCTTCGCAGGTTCGAATGTACAGGTGTAAAGACTACGATTACAAAACTAAATTAAAGGGCAATATCAAAAATCACCAACTGAAACATAAAGATCCTTCACAGTTTGAAATGTACAGGTGTAACAGCTGCACATATGAAACTAAACACAAGAGATACATCAATCGACACCAACTGACACATAAAACTCCTTCGCAATATACAGGTCGGATATATAGGTGTAAAGACTGCGATTACGAAAGTAAATACAATAGTCATATAAAACTACACCAACTGAAACATAAAGATCCTTCGCAGGTTCAAATACACAGGTGTAAAAACTGTGATTATGAAACTAAATACATTTCTTCCATCAAACGACACCAACTGAAACATAAAGATCCTTCTCAGGTTGAAATGTACAAGTGTAATGATTGTGATTACGAAACTAAAGTAAAAAGTAATATCAACCAGCACCAGTTGAAACATAAAGATTCTTCGCGGGTTCAAATGTACAGATGTAAGGACTGCCGTTTCGAAACTAAATACAGGAGAAGTATCAAACATCACCAACTGAACCATAAAGATCCTTCGCAGGTTCAAATACACAGGTGCAAAGACTGCGATTATGAAACTAAATACATTAGTTACATCAAACGACACCAACTGAAACATAAAGATCCTTTGCAGGTTCAAATGTACAGGTGTAAAGACTGCGATTTTGAAACTAAATACAAATATTTTGTCAAAAAACATCAACTGAAACATAAAGATCCTTCGCAGGTTCAAATGTACAGGTGTAAAGACTGTGATTACGAAACTAAATACAAGCGTTGTATCAAACAGCACCAACTGAGACATAAAGATCCTTCACAGGTTCAAATGTACAGGTGTAACAACTGCGATTATAAATCCAAATACAAGAGTGGTATAAAATATCACATTTTGAAACATAAAAGTTCATAAATGCAATTGTACCGGCATGTTTTGCTAATAGGCCTTGGGAGTCATTGAGAAGACCTGAGTTGATGCACAAAGAAAGGTCACAGGTGTTGATAGTCACCCTTTGTTCGTCGTGCCAAGTATTGTCAAAAATGGAGGCATGTAAGAGTAACAAGTGTGACACCAATTGTAATTATGTGAAAACAAAGTGAAACATAAGTTATATGTTAAACGTGATAATTAATTTTAAACAGCAATATTGTCCACTGTGTGGAACATGTAATTAACAGAAAGGTCTAATGTAAAATAAATATACATGATTTTTATAATAAAATGCTGTTGAGAACTGCCGACTTCACTATTGTCCCAATTTTAATCTCTCGAACTGTAGGAGCTCAAAAAACGTTAATAAAAACACACGGTTTATATTCCGAACGTGACGTTAGTATGGAAGATGGAAAATTTTCATATATATTTAAATTACTTACATTTTTAGTGATATTAGATTTTGAAATTAATACATGGTGTCACGAAATTATGGGGCAATATTTCTACGGGGTGTTCTATGTCGAAAAAGATTACTTTTTCTTTATATAAACATGGGTCCAAGAATTCTTCCTAAGGAAGTTATAGCCACTTAAAGGGACCACTCTGATGATGTTTTTTTCTAAATAACTCCAAAACCAGGTGAGATAAATTTATAAAATTTGGTAACTAGCTTAACTCTTACGTGCTCAAACCGCTACTAAAACAAAATTTACAAATTTTCATGACATACGTTCGAACAGTGGAAGGGAGGGGTTAAAATTTACTATAATTTTTTTATGCGTTGACTTTTTTGACTTTTGACTGAAATGTATGAAATTTCAGTTTTTTTTTAAAAAAAGGTACTCTTGGTTCATGTTGGTAGAATGTTCCATTTTTGTGTAAAATACAAATACAAATTTTCAAAATAGATTTGCAATAAATGCGTGAACAGGAATTTTAGGGGACCAGCTACTTGGACCAATTCAGTTTCCCGTTTGTCTGAATCCAGAAGGATACTTAAACTTTCTGCAAAATGATGTAAGAGAACGATTGGATGATACACCGTTAAACGTACGCTTAACATCACACTATCAACAAGATGGGGCACCACCTCACTTTAGCCATAATGTCATAAATTGGTTAAACGATCATTCTCCTGGTAGAGGCCATTCCATGGCCACCTCGGTCTCTAGACCTAAATCCTCTAGATTACTTTCTGTGGGGTAGGATGAGGGCTGTAGTTTATGCTACAGAAATAAATCCTTTAGAGGAATTACAACAGAAGATTCATTTACTTGGCTGAAAATCAAATCACACAAAATAATTTGGAATTTTTGAGTTAATCTCGGGCAATTCGACGTCGAGCTGAAAAATGTATTCAGCAAAACGGAAATCTGTTTGAGCATTTTGTTATAAAAATTACTATTGAGATAAAGATAAGCTTTATTAATACATTGGTTTTCAATTATTTTTATTAGTTTATTTTATTTAATAATTTCTAATTTCAATGGTTTTTTATATTTTGTCAAATAATAATTTACTAAAAATAATAAATTTCTATGAAATTAACAATTCACGAAAAGTAATTAAATGAATTGTCGAAGCAAATAACATCAAACATATTTTTGTTATTCAAAACCTGAGACGATAAAAAATATAGCCCAGTTAGTGTAGCTGAAAATATTCCGAATTTTTTATAACTGCATCGATTTTTCTCAAAATTTAGAATTAAGCTCATCTTACCCCCCACTTCAAAACTTATATATGCGCTAGGTGTGCTTTTTGTTCTTAAGGAGTGAAAACCACCCCTTATTGGAAAAAAAAGAAAAAATACAAATTTAAGCATTTTATGTAACCAAATCTTTTTTATTTATGCAGTATGAGTAATTTCATGTGCTATCTAACATGAAACGTAAAGTATCCCAAATTTTCAACCCGGAAAAACCTTTAAAAACCACCCCTTTGAATGAAAATAATATAAAAAATTTTTTTTCAACTTGAAACGTTTTAATCATGCATTCTTATCAAATTGAAATTGATTTCTTGATTAAAAAATTTTTTTTATCGATTGCAACTTTTCAACCCTTGAAAAATACCCCTTCTTTCGAAAATAAAATGAAAAAATTTTATTGAAAGTGTAGAAACATTTTAAATGTGTACTCGTGTTAAATCAACATTTATTCCCTTCTGATAAAATAATTTTGAATCGATTGCAACTTTTCAACCCTTAAAAATTACCCTTTACATTTATTTATATATTTATATGTATTTTCTTAAAATTATCACCTATAAGATTTTTAATCGCACAAAGGCTCATTTTGCAGGGAATTGTAAGGGCTACGTGAATTGTTGAGTTGATCTTTTTTAAGCCCTTCATTTTTAAGTTTGAAGGGTTTAAAGGGCTCGAAGAGGGTGGTTCTCTCATTCATATGATAACTTAAAATGGCGATATCTCGATTAATATTAATTTTAGAGGAATAATAAAAATAAGCAAAATCATCAGCAAAAATAAAGCTAAATTTTTTTACTCTTGTATTTTTTCGTACACCCTTTAATTTTTAAGTTACAACGTAAAAATCGATTTTTTTTTAAAAATTTGAATAATTAACATTTTCAAAAATTAAGTTTTTTTTCGAAATCATGCTTTGTAAGTCAGCCAAAGACCCAGAACATATTCTTAGAACATAAATGAAGAAATCTGTAAATGGATTGCATTTAATTTTAATTCTGTCACCAAAGGCACTGATTTGTTTATTAATTTTTTCTTTAAAAAAATGAGACTATCATGTTATTTCGATCATATTTCCGTTAATTTTGATTCTAAAAAGTTTTAAAATAGCTCATTTTAAAGGTTTTTCAAAGTACTTTAAAAAAGGTTCAAAAAATTTTTTTTCCTAATATTTATGGTTTTGGCGTTATTTAACGTTAACTGGTTCCAATTTAGTTTTTAGCTAACATATAATAATGTTTAAAAATCCATAACTCGGTTTATATTGCAATTAGAGAAAAACAAAATAATGCCATTAGATTTGTTTTTTTATTACCTTTATTTTTGTTAATTACAACTTTTTCGTTAAATTCAATAGCTTCAGAGTTATTTGCAAAAAACTGTCCGAAAACAAGCACTTTTACAGTGAAAAATCATTTTCAATGACGAATTACTCGGAAAGTATTGGATTATCCAAAAAACTTTATATAACATTTGTTACTTAAAATTGACTTCTCTATCGATTCCTGTGGTTATTTTGGGCGTAAAAATTTCCGCCCCCGAAAAAGGGGTGGGAACCACCCCCAGGGAAAAGCACACTTCGGCACTATATAAGTTTTGTTCCTTGAGGCATTCCCCACATTCAGTCAAAATTTCATGTCAATCGGTTCCGTTATAAAGAATTCGGAGGTAAAAACCCCGAGTAACTGGACTAATATTGAAAATTTCGATTCTCAGTGATTAACACATGTAACATTATTTTTAAACGGATTTTACGCAAAAATGGAACATTCTACCATTATTAACCAAGAGCACCTTTTTACTAAAAAACTATGAAATTTCATACTATTCAGTCAAAAGTTAAAAAAGTCAACGGATAAAAAAGTTATGGTAAATTGTACCCCCCTCCCCTCAGTGTTGGAACGTGTGATGAAAATTTGTAAATTTCGTTTTAGTGGCCGACTGACCACGTAAGAGTTAAGTTAGTTATCAAATTTTATAAATTTATCTCAGCTGGTTTGGGAGTTATTTAGAAAAAAACATCATCAGATTAGCCCCTTTAAGTGGCTTTAACTTCCTTAGGAAGAATTTTTGGACCTATGTTTATATAAAGAAAAAGTATTTTTTTTCGACATAGAAGACCCCGTAGAAATATTGCCCTCTAATTTGGGAACACCCTGTATATATATTTTAATAGTATATTGCTTAATAAACTTTCGAATTTAGGTCTCCATAACAGTTTTCTTGAGCTATTCAAATCTTACTTGACGCAGAGAAAACAATATGTTTGTTACAATGGGTTCTGCTCCAACATCTATATTGCTACTAGTGGAGTACCTCAGGGATCTAATTTGGGGCCATTGCTATTCTTGATTTTTATTAACGATTTGTGCAGTGTGCTAACCTGTGAAAAGTTGATGTTTGCCGATGATTTGAAGTTATATTCTCGGATATCCAGTTTTCAAAATTGTGATATGTTGCAACAGCAAATCCAACGTCTCGAAATGTGGTGTCAAACGAATAAGCTTTTAATGAATATTTCAAAATGTAAAGTCTTAACATTTAGTCGTAAATCTGACTTATTGCAGCATCCGTATGCTATCAACAATGTAATATTAGAAAGAGCTGACAGCATAAGAGATTTGGGTGTTTGCTTCGATCATCGGCTTTCATTTGGTTGTCACATAAATAACATAATTAAATCAGCCTACACTACTCAAGGATTTATCATTCGCAACTGTAAGGGCTTTACTGATGCGTCTGTATTAATATCTTTATATTTTAGTTTCGTAAGAACGAAATTGGAATAGGCATCGTTAATATGGAGCCCTATATACATGAAGTACATTATGGCTATTGAAAAGATTCAAAAGCATTTTTTAAAATATTTAGCATATAAGATCGATGGATATTATCCCGAAAGAGATTATAACTACTCTGCGTTATTAGATAGATTTAATTTTACGTCTTTGGAGAAACGTAGAAAATTAATGGCTGTTCAATTCTTGTACAAGTTGCTACATGGTAACATTGATTCATTAGTGCTACTCTCTCAATTGAATATAAATGTTCCCAGTCGTACATCCAGGCATAGTAGAACTTTTTCATGCAGAAGGGCTCGTACAAATTTATTGTCGAAGGCACCAATCAATGTAATGAGTTCTTATGGGAATGCAATCTCTGAAGTATGTGATATATTTTTTTGCGGTATGAATGAATTAAGAAATGTTGCACAGGCATCACTATAACATTTGCACTGTTATTTCATCTTTGGTATGTGTGTATATGTGTGTATGTCTATATTTGATTTGTATCTAGGCACTACTTAATTGTTTCTAAAATTATTATTTGCTTGCTCTGTAAATGGTTTATAACTGTTGGGCAATAAAGATTATTATTATTATTATTATTATTATTATTATTATTATTATTATTATTATTTTAGTTTTTGAATTTACCGCCAATACCCTCATGCCGAGATCTACTATGCAAGCATTTAA
>NW_019419704.1:56178-69406 GCF_000390285.2 Anoplophora glabripennis
CCCGCGCTAGCCTAAGGGCCACCTTAGCAAAGCGCATCCCAGGCTGCATAGCCGCACTACCCTACCCAACCATACCACACATAAACATGACACTACCCCCGGGGTTTACACAGACGAGCCGGCGAAGCAAGAAGAGCGCCAGAAGAAAGGGCCCTAGCCGGCGGGGCCCAGCCAGGACAAAAGGAGGTCCCACAAAGCGCCTACACCGGCCGCTTTTGCGGTCGGGGTAGACGACGGATGGGGCCCACCTACGAAGGTTGTCCAGGCCTACACGAGATGAGGCAGGATAAAGAGGGATAATCCCTCTCGATCCAAAATCATTGAGGCCAATTTCTAGCCATGGAATAATGGCGATTCACATCACTTCAGTCTCAACTCACAGTGATGCGGTGATGTGAAACATGCGAAATTATTTTTGCATCGGGATCCGCATGAATCGATCCGTATGATTTATACGTATGATGCGGATCTTGCCCACCACCACAGCCCAGATTAATTAAATTAATCTGGGGCAAATATAATAATGAATGACGTTGATGTTATCCCATTTATAATATCAATGACGTCATTCATCAGCGGGCGGAAGAATCAGCAGTTTCTAGGCAACCACCTCCTTTTAGCGACCTTGAGAGATGGGAAATCCGGCTCATTGATAGCGATTTCCATTGAGAAAACTGATGCACACTGAATGGACCATTGACGTTCCTTGGTCAAGTCGCTGTAAATTTTCAAATTCCATTGGAAAACTAGGGCAACAGTTCTTGCTCCGAGTGCATATTATTTCGCACGAGGTCTTGGAGCTGGTGCCGGTGTCAGTGTAAGAAAAAACGGCGGTAAATATGGACAAAGTTGTTGCTCCATTACTATCGTTTTTATCAAGTAGTAGTAGTGATGATGATGATGAAATGTATGTTATACCAGTTATACACAAATAACTGCCAAAAGTGGAAGGATTAATTGAAAATGTCATCTACAAACTTAAATAAGTGATCCGTTTCGTCTACAGCAATACACAATGTCGTTTATTTTAAATTTCAAATTTAATTCTTGGTCCATTGAAACTAACTTCTTTGAAAAACTTCAACTGGTCAACTGTTACTTTGAATAAAAATCAAAACATAAACATTACCTATAATGTCAGAAACCCACGCAAAAATTGTCATTCCATCGAGATTGCACCAGAGCATATTTCTCATACAACCAGTGGAGCGTTAGTGCTGCCCGAGTGCAACTCCAGTTTTCCCCAATGGAAATCGCTATTAGTTTATTTAGGTTCACCGGTTCCTCGTAGGGAGTCGACTCAATTGGTTCTATTTCATCACCGAGACATAAGAGGTCCTGCTTTTGAAAATAAGCTTTCAAAAAGAACTGATGTACTTACAATTGAGAGCTATTTGAAGGCAATTTTTCTTAATGCATTACTTGTTATCACTGTATTCAGTCATGCCAGTAGTTTTCAAAAGCAACGACGCCTATAAAAAAATATAGATATGGCCGAGAGGCTCCCCTGTCAGCGGGGGATAGTCTGGGCAACAGGTGGTTCCGCAAAGCGCCTACACCGGCCATGCTTCTGGTGGGGGCAGACGATGGACGGGGTCCACCTTCACGAGGCTACCCAGGCGTACAGAGATAAGGCACGACAAAGAGGGATAGTCCCCCTCGGTCCCAAATTATCGATGCCACGTTTAACGCCAAAAATAACGGCGCGACTTTCGTGTTAGTACGAAGAGCTGGATCGTCATGTTTCGCCCACCTCTATTGCTAACCATGACCCACAACTAATAACTAGATGCGCTGCCAATGCCAACTGCCAATGCTGTCATATATAAGAAAAGAAGCCAAAAAGGTTAGAAATGACGACTGACGGCTTTGTGCTTTGTATTTTTGTCTATACTCTGCGTTCTGTTTATATTTAAAAGAAGATTGTTACAGAGAAATGACTGATGTTGTAAGCTTTGCCTTACAAATATAACCGGTGGTAGACAACAATATCCGACATTCTAGATGTTCTTTTGCTGAAATTGGTAAGTCGGTGAAATGTAATTAGATTGCTGTCTGAAGTTGCATATTTTTCAGAAATTTTTTTGAGAGCAAAGAGGTTTTATGTGACGTTTGCAGAAGAAAATTAAATACAGCATTAGAATTTAAGTCGATGTGTTTGAATACTGATAACACAATTATTCCATATGTGGATAGTGAAAAATTGTTGCAGCTCGACTTAAGAGAAGTGTACAAACAGGAAAAGAAAATTGAATTAGTTTGCAGTCTGAAAATGTCGATTGTGTATGCAGGCAGTAGAAAGTGAGTTTAAGTGCGTATGTGAAGAGGAACTTGAAGCTATTGGGAAATTGACACCAGAAATGGTAGGAACAGTATTAAATAATTATATATTTTGTAAAATAACAAAATTGCTTTGTAGAATATAAATATCATCAAAGATCCCGTTGTATGTAAACGATGCTTGGATTCTCTGTGTACTCATAATACTTTCCTGAAGGACTGCTTAGAGGTAGAGGAAAAAATTGAGAGTTGTTTTGTTGTTTCTTCAGCTACAGAAAATCAAATGGATACGTCTTCACTTGATTTATTGGTTAAGACTGAAAACTTGGACAGAGAATTCGATAGTAACGAGATGGAAATGTCCATCAAAGCTGAAAGTATCGACATAAAATCAGAAGATGAGGAAAGGAGGTAAGAGAAGACTATTTTAATATTAATTTAAAAAATAGCAGCCCGTGATTCTGATACTTCGTGAATATGAACCGACTGACAATAAGCTAACAAATTATGAGATTATGTTGGTAAACAGTCATCAAGAGTTAGGAATTATTAGGAAACAATGTAAGATCATTATAAAACAATTAGTACGGCTTTAAATCAGATACGGGTACAAAGAACGCTATACTAAATTGCATTCATTCAATGAATTTTTTTTACTTTGGGTAGAAATCGTAATTTTCTTGGAACGAAAATCATAGACCTCTCACTGACAACGAAACTACCCNGGGGACAATAGTCTCCGTCGTAGTCTGAGTCAGGGCGTTTTTAATGTCAGTCTCAAGGGAGAGGATTGCCGCCTCCAGATCATGGGTGGTTTCGATGACTGGGAGCGCCATGTTTCCTTGCATTACTGTTCGGAAACGCTCCCAGTCAGTGAACCTCCTCGTGCCATTGAAACTAACTTCTTTGAAAAACTTCAACTGGTCAACTGTTACTTTGAATAAAAATCAAAACATAAACATAACCTATAATGTCAGAAACCCACGCAAGAATTGTCATTCCATTGAGATTGCACCAGAGCATATTTCTCATACAACCAGTGGAGCGTTAGTGCTGCCCGAGTGCAACCCCAGTTTTCCCCAATGGAAATCGCTATTAGTTTATTTAGGTTCACCGGTTCCTCGTAGGGAGTCGACTCAATTGGTTCTATTTCATCACCGAGACATAAGAGGTCCTGCTTTTGAAAATAAGCTTTCAAAAAGAACTGATGTACTTACAATTGAGAGCTATTTGAAATCAATATTTCTTAATGCATTACTTGCTATCACTGTATTCAGTCATGCCAGTAGTTTTCAAAAGCAACGACACCTATAAAAAAATATAGATATGGCCGAGAGGCTCCCCTGTCAGCGGGGGATAGTCTGGGCAACAGGTGGTTCCGCAAAGCGCCTACACCGGCCATGCTTCTGGTGGGGGCAGACGATGGACGGGGTCCACCTTCACGAGGCTACCCAGGCGTACAGAGATAAGGCACGACAAAGAGGGATAGTCCCCCTCGGTCCCAAATTATCGATGCCACGTTTAACGCCAAAAATAACGGCGCGACTTTCGTGTTAGTACGAAGAGCTGGATCGTCATGTTTCGCCCACCTCTATTGCTAACCATGACCCACAACTAATAACTAGATGCGCTGCCAATGCCAACTGCCAATGCTGTCATATATAAGAAAAGAAGCCAAAAAGGTTAGAAATGACGACTGACGGCTTTGTGCTTTGTATTTTTGTCTATACTCTGCGTTCTGTTTATATTTAAAAGAAGATTGTTACAGAGAAATGACTGATGTTGTAAGCTTTGCCTTACAAATATAACCGGTGGTAGACAACAATATCCGACATTCTAGATGTTCTTTTGCTGAAATTGGTAAGTCGGTGAAATGTAATTAGATTGCTGTCTGAAGTTGCATATTTTTCAGAAATTTTTTTGAGAGCAAAGAGGTTTTATGTGACGTTTGCAGAAGAAAATTAAATACAGCATTAGAATTTAAGTCGATGTGTTTGAATACTGATAACACAATTATTCCATATGTGGATAGTGAAAAATTGTTGCAGCTCGACTTAAGAGAAGTGTACAAACAGGAAAAGAAAATTGAATTAGTTTGCAGTCTGAAAATGTCGATTGTGTATGCAGGCAGTAGAAAGTGAGTTTAAGTGCGTATGTGAAGAGGAACTTGAAGCTATTGGGAAATTGACACCAGAAATGGTAGGAACAGTATTAAATAATTATATATTTTGTAAAATAACAAAATAGCTTTGTAGAATATAAATATCATCAAAGATCCCGTTGTATGTAAACGATGCTTGGATTCTCTGTGTACTCATAATACTTTCCTGAAGGACTGCTTAGAGGTAGAGGAAAAAATTGAGAGTTGTTTTGTTGTTTCTTCAGCTACAGAAAATCAAATGGATACGTCTTCACTTGATTTATTGGTTAAGACTGAAAACTTGGACAGAGAATTCGATAGTAACGAGATGGAAATGTCCATCAAAGCTGAAAGTATCGACATAAAATCAGAAGATGAGGAAAGGAGGTAAGAGAAGACTATTTCAATATTAATTTAAAAAATAGCAGCCCGTGATTCTGATACTTCGTGAATATGAACCGTCTGACAATAAGCTAACAAATTATGAGATTATGTTGGTAAACAGTCATCAAGAGTTAGGAATTATTAGGAAACAATGTAAGATCATTATAAAACAATTAGTACGGCTTTAAATCAGATACGGGTACAAAGAACGCTATACTAAATTGCATTCATTCAATGAATTTTTTTTACTTTGGGTAGAAATCGTAATTTTCTTGGAACGAAAATCATAGACCTCTCACTGACAACGAAACTACCCCAACCTGAACACTCCGATATACAAGATTTTTATATGTGTTGTAGAACACTAAAAATTAAGATTTTTTTTTTTTGGCGAAAAAACGGGGTGAAATCCACCCTCAAACTTCGCCCCGCAAAACAGTTTTTCCTAAATATCTGGGTTCTAATCAATATTTTAGAATGAAACAAAATGGAAAATACTTCTTATAAAAAAACAAATGTTTCACACCTCATTCCATTTTTGCGGGTTGCTACCTTTATTTTTTATTTCAGAAAAACTATATTTTTCAAACATTTTTTATATTTAAAAAAATTCATATTTGCTCAAAAAAAAATTCAAATTTGAAAAATATCTTCTAAACAATTTTATCAAATAAAATCAAACAAAATCCATACCAGAAATCTAGATTTACAAAAGGTGTCAAGGTGTCAACTGGCATCTAATACACCACACCAATATCTAGTAACAGCTACAATTGAGCCGTTGCATCTTTACGTGATATTACTTAATATTTGAATTTTGTTGTGTGTGACAATTCAAAAGCTACTAGAACTAATAGGTTTAAACTACGATGGTTCTTTCGGTTGTTATGCCGTGGCAGATGTATCTGGTTGCCGCCAGCTACAGCTTTACCAAAATGTCACAACCGTTTGATCTGGATTTCTTATTAAAATATCAAAAACGAAATTTCTGGTCTTATTCCAACATTATATTTTCTTATTACACTATCTGAACAGCATAAAAATTGTTTCATTAAAATAAAAATTAAATAATGCGTTGTGGAGATCATAAACTTATAATTGAATGTTTGTTTGTGAAAATGTTTGGAATTTACTATCATTTTTAGTAACACATAATTCAATCAAGTCTAAGGGTGATGACGATAGAAATCACAGCAAGCATTGAATTGTTGCAGTACGGGTACAAATGTATAATTAAGTACTTAATAATCACATCTCATTAACTTCAAATGTAAATATGTCCCTTTTTTATCAGTAATTTTTTGTGAAACGCAATATTTTGGCATGTGTCACCTATAACCCTAAAGATTAAAACTTAATTTTTAAAAATACCCAGTATGTGTAATTTTTTTAGCGATACGCCACTTCATAGTTCCAATATCGTAGCGTTTGAGGAGAGCGTCTGTAAAGATGAAGAAGAGGATGGACGTAAACATGAGAATGCTTCAGAAGTGGAAATCAAGCAAGAGCACAAAGTATCGTACAAATGTGATAAATGCATTTACGAAACTGGAAGCGAGATCCGTTTTACAGCACATTGTACGAGACACAGGAACGATTCGGAATTGCATAAATGTGAATCGCGTGAGTATAAAATTGAAAATCAGAAATTACTTCAGAGACACCTTTTGAAGCATGAAGATCGATCTCAAGTTCAAATGTACAGGTGTAATGACTGCGATTTCGAAACTAAATACAAGAGTGATATCAAACGTCACCAACTGAAGCATAAAGATCCTTCACAGGTTCAAATGTACAGGTGTAACAACTGCGATTACGAAACTAAATACAAGAGTTATATCAACACCAACTGAAGCATAAAGATCCTTCACAGGTTCAAATGTACAGGTGTAACAACTGCGATTACGAAACTAAATACAAGAGTTATATCAAACAGCACCAACTGAAGCATAAAGATCCTTCACAGGTTCAAATGTACAGGTGTAACGACTGCGATTATGAAACTAAATTCAAGTATGCTGTCAAAAGGCACCAACTGAAACACAAAGATCTTTCGCAGGTTCAAACGTACAGGTGTAACAACTGTGATTACGAAACTAAATACAGGAAAACTATACAATACCACCAACTGAAACATAAAGATCCTTCACAGGTTGAAATGTACAGGTGTAACAGCTGTACGTATGAAACAAAACACAAGAGAAGTATGGAGCGGCATCAACTGAAGCATAAAGATCCTTCGCAAGTTCAAATGTACAGGTGTAAAGACTGCGATTACGAAACTATATACAAAGCATCTATGAAAAAGCATCAATTGGTACATAAAGATCCTTCACAGGTGAAAATGTACAGGTGTAAGGAATGCACACACGAAACTAAATACAAACATGCTATCAAAAGTCACCAACTGAAACATAAAGATCCTTCGCAGGTGAAAATGTACAAATGTAACGACTGCGATTTTGAAACTAAATACAGGAGGGCTATCGGAGGTCACATATTGAAGCATAAGGAGTCTTCATAAATACAAATGTGTGGGCGTGCTTTGCTAACAACCCAGCAAATCGAGTCTTGGAGAAGACCTCAATTGATGCACAAAAAAAGTTTAATTATTACCTTTCACTGGTTGTGCAAAATACTGGCAAAAATGGAGGCAATTGAGAGTTACAAGTGTGGATATGAGACTAATTGTAAATATGTGAATATGAAGAAAACGTAATGCCTGCCTTGAAATACATTGGTTGAAACACGAAAACCTGACCGAAACGTAGGCCGATAAGTGAATTTAATACCTAATTATGTCCACACTTTCCGTTTCTCGCAATGTGATCTCTCTGCTAAGCGTGTACATTAGTTTTAAACAGTGATATTGTCAACTGTGTAGAACATGTAATTAATTGAAGGGTCTGATGTAAAATAAATTTGCATGATTTGATTGTTTGTAACAAAAAGCTGTTGACTTCATTCTCACATTTGTGGGTTGGGAGATCAACTATACAGGGCATCCCAATTTTAATCTCTTAAACATTAGGAGCAGATATTTTTTATTTTTTATTTATTTTAATTTTTCACCATTTTGGATACCTACACTGATAATAAAATAATAATAGTAATAATAATCATAATAATTTATTGATGTCAGAACATAAGACAAATATTTACACAAGCCGCAAAAGAAATATGACGCCAAAAGTATCAGTAATTAAAAATAGGTTAAAACTAAAGCACAAATATGTGAATAAATCATTAAAAAAAATACTACAAATAAATACTATAGATACAAAAAGAGGCACTATTACAAAATACATAAAGAAATATATGACATCACATCATGGTATTCCTAGGGGACTAACAAGAGCAACAAAATCGTCATTAAAATAATCATCAAATGAGTAAAGAGCTTTCATTTTAAGAAAGTTCCTTATTCTCATTTTGTAGTGAGTATCACACAAGGACCTAATTGCTTCAGGTAGGATATTAAATAGCCCACGCAATAGTAATTAGAACCGACTCTAGTTTATCTTTAGACTAAGAGGAACAGGGTTTATATTGTACCTGTTTCTAGTAGGATAATCATGGTTCATACAATGTTGACGAAACGTGGATATTTTCTTTAATGTGCAGACATTCAAAGATATAGACACTTGGTAGTGTAAGTATGCCACATTTCTTAAATTGTTGCGTACAGTCCGCTCTATAGGGTAACCCGGCAATAATACGAATACATTTACGTTGTAATTTAAATATTTTGTCACCATGGCAAGAATGACCCCAAAAAGATATCAAAATTACCCTATATACCGTAATTATTTGTAATCCATCGCATTCAATACCGCAGAATTCACAGTGTATTTCAACTGACAGCTCCCCGATACCAACCATTTACATAAATACTTACACACCACCATGCACAGTGTCAGTTCTACAAAAACTAAAGATATTTCTATAATGTTGCTGCTTTATAACATAGACTTCATGCTCAGTAAGCCAATGTTCATTTATGCATAAAACATTAATAGTCAATATCAACTGGAAGCGCTTCCAATTCATCAATTTTATTTCTAATGCATTAAATATTCGGACGTAGTAGCTGAATTTGTGTGTCTAACTTGACACCATCGGTTAGTGTGTTAACCCCGATGCCATCAACTTTCAAACCCACATATGCCCTTCGAGTGCTGTATCGGCTAAGGCTTTTCGCCAGCGAATGGAAATACACATATCGCACCTCCGCTAGAAAGGAGTCGCAACACAAAAAAAATGGTTTTGAGAAAAACTGCGTTAAAGTATTTAATTAACTCTTGGTCTCAATTTTTCGTAATAATAACAAAATTTAAAGTACATATACGTCGCTTTATTTTAAATGTAGATATAATACATATTACGTTAGAATATACTAGACTTGTGAGCAAGATCGGTTCATGTTCATTTTTGGTTGAAAAAGGAAAATGATTGAAGTTGTGATACTTTTTTAGAATAACATGTTAATTCTTTTAAAAATCAGACACAGTATATAATACACAATAAATAATATACAAAAATAAAGTAGAAAACATGTTTATTTGTTTATTATTATAAGGCATTATAAAACGGCAAGTAATATTTAGGAATGTGGTTATGTTCTATTAAATTCAGAAGATCTTTTTTTTTGTTTTCTTTAATTTTGATTGCATTGATTGATTTGATTGATTGATTGCAAAAACTGTCATAATACGAAATATAACATTTTTCTCGAAGAAACTTTAATAACTGGCTACATACCTGCTGCTGTAAGTCGAAACACTGTTTTTGAATGCACAGCTGAAAACCTACCATAAAAAAAATGTCACTTCTGCCATCTAGCGAGTAATAGTTCAAATAAAAATATGACGCTTTTGTGGAAGAAAGAACTAGTCATTTTAAATCTCATTAAGGACGTTTTTTGACTTGTGACTCTCTTTTTGCGGGGGTGCGATATGTATATTTATTTGCTGTAATTTTGTTCTTTAAATGAATTTTTAAACATTAGAACAATTTTTCCCTGGAAAGGTATTCCAGAAAACAAATTTTAATAAATGAAATAATAAACCGTTTTATAGTAATGTGTAAATCGGGTTAAAAAATAAATATCTACGGTGCTATGTTGAATATTCTGTGATAATGATAATTATAATTATTAAGTTTTTTTTAACTCGTTGCTGTTAAACTGAATTAAGAATGATTGGGAATTTCAATGTTTTAATAGATTCGAGTTTGTATGTATGGAAGTGATGTAAATCTTTAGGACTTTTAAATCCAATATTTATTTTTCCTTCAAATAATAAAGAAACTGTGACATAAAAAAAAAACGTTTGTTTTGAATTTCAATCAGATTTTTAATAAATTATAGTATGAGTATACATAAATTGCTTTACGCACCGGGCCAGCCCTTCGGCTTCACTCGTATATTCCTCGAGTACTTACGTATCATCTTGCGATTTGTCATGTCGTTTGTTTATATTTAACCTAGACAAGATTAGGGTTTCTAGTGGTGGTTTAGGCAAGTTTTTATTGTTTAATAGTTTGGAGTAAAGTAAAATGGCAAGTGAAATTCGCGAATTGGTGAGTAGCAATGTTAATGTATTGTTGATTTTTTTATTAGATAAAAAATTTAGTACGTTGACTTTCGATGATAAATTATTTATTTCAAAATTAAAACCTACGCCTGACATGAAAAATTTAACAAATAAAAACAATTGTGGAAGTAACGGATCGTTTAGTAAAAATTGGTACAGTAAATATGAGTGGTTAACAGGCAGTGAAACCAAAACTATTGGACAAATGCTTTTATAGTGTGCAAGATTATTTTAACTGGTCGAACGCAAACCATTAATATGTCGGTGACTTCAAATGTACTTTTATTGTACGTAATGTGGTCGTTAAATAAAGAGTAAGAGTTGATGACATAATAGCAAAGATCCAATGGCTCAACTGTAGTAATAAATAGTTATCCAAAAGAAAAACTAAAAATGATATATCCAAGTATAATTAATATGAAAACACATGCCACATTCATTGAAGTTGTTAAATAATGTAATTATTCGAAGTACTTTGTATCTTTTGTTCTCTCGTCACGTTTGACAAAGATGAACAGTAGAAAAACAGCTACTACAGAGATCGTTTTATCTCCATGTTTTATTTCATTTGGTAAGTTTTCTTAGAAAAGATTTTTGGGGGGCTGTATTCCTTGGTATCTCCATATATATTTCTGATAGTAACTTCGATTGCTCCTCGTATATTGGACTACGATCAAAATTTAAAATTTCTGCGATCTTGAGGCGAGAAAAAAATTGTAAAGTGTCACGGGAAAAAATAGATAACTTAGAAAATATTTTACAAGTAGATGATCATAATAATGACAATGATAAAAAATAAAATAAAATAAAATAATAATTAAAGATCAGGCAATAGCATTACAATACCAACTGCATAAAAATACAGCACCTTATTATACATGCATACAACAAGTAACATTAGAGAATAAATATTTTAATTATATTTCGACCTGACTGTACGCACTTACAAGACGTTTCTGGATAAAATGGAAAATATCACTTACATAATTGATATAGCAGTAACGTCTTATAAGGTGATATGCAGGGTGTTATTATTTAATTAAAATTTAATAAATTATATGACTTTTTGTTGATGGGGTTATTGTACGACTTTATAGATAGCATCTCCATAATATCTTTTTTAATAATTAAATTTGTTTTCAAAAATCCGAATCGATTCATCGTTGAAATTAAAATTATGTTATTAGTACTATCGTTGATTCACTTATTGTTGAGGATAACATTGTGAAGAGAAATAGGGCAATATTTATTGACGAGTATTCTTATTGTGGTATTACTTAATATTTGAATTTTGTTGTGTGTGAGAATTCAAAAGACTACTAGAGCTAATAGGATTAAACTACGATGGTTATTTCGGTTGTTATGCCGTGGCAGATGTATCTGGTCGCTGCCAGCTACAGCCTTACCAAAATATCACAACCATTTGATATGAATTTCTTATTAAAATATCCAAAACGAAATTCCTGGTCTTATTCCAACATTATGGCTTTCTTATTACACTATTAGAACAGCATAAGAATAGTTTGATTATAATAAAAATTAAATAATGCCGTGTGGAGATCATAAACTTATAATTGAATGTTTGTTTGTGAAAATGTTTGGAATTTACTATCCTTTTTAATAACACATAATTCAATCAAGTCTAAGGGTGACGATGATAGAAATTGAATTGTTGCGGTACGGGGATACAAATGTATAATTACTTAATAATCACATCTCATTAACTTCAAATGTAAATATGCCCGTTTATCAGTCATTTTTTGTGAAACACAATAATTTGGCATGTGTCACCTATAACCCCTAAAGATTAAAACTTAATTTTTAAAAATACCCAGTATGTGTAATTTTTTTAGCGATACGCCACTTCATAGTTCCAATATCGTAGCGTTTGAGGAGAACGTCTGTAAAGATGAAGAAGAGGATGGATGTAAACAAGAGAATGCTTCAGAAGTGGAAACCAAGCAAGAGCGCAAAGTATTGTACAAATGTGATAAATGCATTTACGAAATTGGAGGCGAGATCCGTTTTACAGCACACTGTACGAGACACAGGAACGATTCGGAATTGCATAAATGTGGATCGCGTGAGTATAAAAGTGAAAATCAGAAATTACTTCAGAGACACCTGAAGCATGAAGATCGATCTCAGGTTCAAATATACAGGTGTAACGACTGTGATTACAAAACTAAATACAAGAGTGATATCAAACGTCACCAACTGAAGCATAAAGATCCTTCACAGGTTCAAATGTACAGGTGTAGAAACTGCGATTACGAAACCAAATATAAGAGTTATATCAAACAGCACCAACTGAAGCATAAAGATCCTTCACAGGTTCAAATGTACAGATGTCATGATTGCAATTATGAAACAAGATATAGCAGGAATATGAAAGAACACCAACTGACGCATAAAGATCCTTCACAGGTTCAAATGTACAGTTGTAAAGACTGCGATTACGAAACTAAATACAAAGCATGTATGAAAAAGCATCAATTGATACATAAAGATCCTTCAGAGGTGAAAATGTACAGGTGTAAAGACTGCGATTACGAAACTAAATTCAAGAGTTATATCAAACAGCACCAACTGAAGCATAAAGATCCTTCACACGTTCAAATGTACATGTGTAATGACTGCAATTATGAAACTAGATACAGCAGGAATATAAAAAAACACCTACTGAAGCATAAAGGTCCTTCACAAGTTCAAATGTACAAGTGTAACAGCTGTACGTATGAAACTAAACACAAGAGAAATATGGAGCGGCATCAATTGAAGCATAAAGATCCTTCTCAGGTTCAAATGTACAGGTGTAAAGACTGCGATT
>NW_019419704.1:70585-74640 GCF_000390285.2 Anoplophora glabripennis
GTTCAAATGTACAGGTGTAAAGACTGCGATT
Source organism: Anoplophora glabripennis (assembly GCF_000390285.2). Lineage (NCBI taxonomy): Eukaryota > Metazoa > Arthropoda > Insecta > Coleoptera > Cerambycidae > Anoplophora > Anoplophora glabripennis. The sequence continues at coordinate 70,617 of NW_019419704.1, forward strand.
ACGAAACTATATACAAAGCATCTATGAAAAAGCATCAATTGGTACATAAAGATCCTTCACAGGTGAAAATGTACAGGTGTAAGGAATGCACATACGAAACTAAATACAAACATGCTATCAAAAGTCACCAACTGAAACATAAAGATCCTTCGCAGGTGAAAATGTACAAATGTAACGACTGCGATTTTGAAACTAAATACAGGAGGGCTATCGGAGGTCACATGTTGAAGCATAAGGAGTCTTCATAAATGCAAAAGTACTGGTGTACTTTGCTAAAAACCCAGCAAATTAAGTCTTTGAGGAGACCTCAATTGATGCACAAAAAAGGTTTGCAAGTGTTAATTATTACCTTTCGTTGGTTGTGCAAAATGCTAGCAAAAATGGAGGCATTTGAGAGTTACAAGTGTGGATATGAGACTAATTGTAAATATGTGAATATGAAGAAAATGTATCGCCTGCCTTGAAATACTTTGGTTGAAACACGAAAACCTGACCGAAACGGAGGCCGACAAGTGAATTTGGATTAGCACTTGTAGAACTTGCTAATACCTAATTAAGTCCACACTTTCCGTTTCTCGCAATGTGATAGTCTGCTAAGCGTGTACATTAGTTTTAAACAGTGATATTGTCAACTGAGTAGAACATGTAATTAATTGAAGGGTCTGATGTAAAATAAATTTGCATGATTTGATTGTTTATAACAAAAAGCTGTTGACTTCATTCTCACATTTGTGGGTTGGGAGATCAACTATACAGGGCATCCCAATTTTAATCTCCTAAACATTAGGAGCAGATATTTTTTATTTTTTATTTATTTTAATTTTTCACCATTTTGGATACCTACACTGATAATAAAATAATAATAGTAATAATAATCATAATAATTTATTGATGTCAGAACATAAGACAAATATTTACACAAGTCAAAAGAAATATGACGCCAAAAGTATCGGTAATTAAAAATAGGTTAAAACTAAAGTACATATATGTGAATAACTCATTAAAAAAAATACTACAAATAAATACTATAGATACAAAAAGAGGCACTATTACAAAATACATAAAGAAATATATGACATCACATCATGGTATTCCTAGGGGACTAACAAGAGCAACAAAATCGTCATTAAAATAATCATCAAATGAGTAAAAAGCTTTCATTTTAAGAAAGTTCCTTATTGTCATTTTATAGTGAGTATCACACAAGGACCTAATTGCTTCAGGTAGGATATTAAAAAGCGCACGCAATAGTAATTAGAACCGACTCTAGTTTTTCTTTAGACTAAGAGGAACAGGGTTTATATTGTACCTGTTTCTAGTAGGATAATCATGGTTCATACAATGTTGACGAAACATGGATATTTTCTTTAATGTGCAGACATTCCAAGATATAGACACTTGGTAGTGTAAGTATGCCACATTTCTTAAATTGTTGCTTACAGTCCGCTCTATAGGGTAACCCAGCAATAATACGAATACATTTACGTTGTAATTTAAATATTTTGTCCCCATGGCAAGAATGACCCCAAAAAGATATCAAAATTACCCTATATACCGTAATTATTTGTAATCCATCGCATTCAATACCGCAGAATTCACAGTGTATTTCCACTGATAGCTCCCCGATACCAACCATTTACATAAATACTTACACCACCATGCAGTGTCAGTTCTACAAAAACTAAAGGCAGTTCTATAATGTGGCGGCTTTATAACATCAACTTCATGCTCAGTAAGACAATGTTCATTTATGCATAAAACATTAATAGTCTTATCAACTGGAAGCGCATCCAATTCATCAATTTTATTTCTAATGCATTGAATATTCAGAAGTAGTAGCTGAATTTGTGTGTCTAACTTGACACCATCGGTTACCGTGTTAACGCCGATGCCATCAACTTTCCCTTTTCTAAAAAAGGCTGTGTTTTCAGAATTAAATTATTATATATGGTAAGTCAAGTTTGTAAATACACATTACAATAATACACGTTAAAACTAAAACAACATGCAAAATTATATTTGGACCTGACTATACACACTGACAATACATTTCAGGATAAAATGGAAAATATCACTTACATAATTAATGTAGTAGTAACGTCATTTAAGATGACATACAGGGAGTTATTATTTAATTAAAATTTAATAAATTATTTGCCGTTTTGTTGATGGAGTTATTGTATGATTTTATAGATAGCATCTCCCTAATATCTTTTTTAATAATTAAATTTGTTTTCAAAAATCCGAATCGATTCATCGTTGAAATTAAAATTATGTTATTAGTACTATCGTTGATTCACTTATTGTTGAGGATAACATTGTGAAGAGAAATAGGGCAATCATTATTGACAAGTATTCTTATTTTGTGGTATTATTTAATATTTGAATTTTGTTGTGTGTGATAATTCAAAAGACTACTAGAACTAATAAGTTTAAACTACGATGGTTCTTTCGGTTGTTATGCCGTGGCAGATGTATCTGGTTGCCGCCAGCTACAGCTTTGCCAAAATGTCACAACCGTTTGATCTGAATTTCTTATTAAAATATCCAAAACGAAATTCCTGGTCTTATTCCAACATTATGGCTTTCTTATTACATTATTAGAACAGCATAAAAATAGTTTGATTATAATGAAAATTAAATAATGCCTTGTGGAAATCATAAACTTATAATTGAATGTTTGTTTGTAAAAATGTTTGGAATTTACTATCCTTTTTAATAACACATAATTCAATCAAGTCTAAGGGTGACAATGATAGAAATGACAGCAAGCACTGAATTGTTTATAATTACTTAATAATCACAATTCATTAACTTCAAATGTAAATATGCTCGTTTATCAGAGTCATTTTTTGTGAAACACAATATTTTGGCATGTGTCGCCTATAACCCCTAAAGATAAAAACTTAATTTTTAAAAATACCCCGTATGTGTAATTTTTTTAGCGATCTGCCAGTGCAGAGCTCCCATATTGTACCATTCGAGGAGAGTGACTGCAAATATGAAGAAGAGGATGGATGTAAACATGAGAATGCATCAGAAATGAAAACCAAGCGGGAGCGCAAAGTATTGTACAAATGTGACAAATGTATTTATGAAACTGAAAGTGAGATCCGTTTTACGGCACACTGTGCGAGACACGAGAACAATTTGGAAGCGTACAAATGTAAGTCGTGTGAGTACGAAACTGAAAATGAGAAATTACTTCAGAGGCACCAACTGAAGCATGAAGATCCTTCACAGGTTCAAATGTTCAAGTGTATAGACTGCAATTACAAATCTAAATACAAGCGTGTTGTCAAAAATCACCAGCTGAAGCATAAAGATCCTTTACAGGTTCAAATGTACGGGTGTAACGACTGTAATTACGAAACTAAATACAGCAAACATTTGAAAGGACACCAGCTGAAGCGATTTCGAAACTAGATACAAATATGCTATCAAAATGCACCAACTGAAACATAAAGATCCTTCACTCGTTCAAATGTATAGTTGTAGCGACTGCGATTTCAAAAGTAAATACAAGAGTAATCTCAAAGGGCACCAATTGACACATAGAGATCCTTCACAGGTTCAAATGTACAATTGTAAAGACTGCAATTACGAATCTAAATACAAGCGTGCTGTGAAAAACCACCAACTAAAGCACAAAGATCCTTTACAGGTTCGAATGTACAAGTGTGCGCCGCGCGCGCCATTATTCTATGGCTAGAAATTGGCCTCAATGATTTGGGATCGAGGGGGATTATCCCTCTTTATCCTGCCTCATCTCGTGTAGGCCTGGACAGCCTTCGTAGGTGGGCCCCATCCGTCGTCTACCCCGACCGCAAATGCGGCCGGTGTAGGCGCTTTGTGGGACCTCCTTTTGTCCTGGCTGGGCCCCGCCGGCTAGGGCCCTTTCTTCTGGCGCTCTTCTTGCTTCGCCGGCTCGTCTGTGTAAACCCCGGGGGTAGTGTCATGTTTATGTGTGGTATGGTTGGGTAGGGTAGTGCGGCTATGCAGCCTGGGATGCGCTTTGCTAAGG
>NW_019419704.1:78618-87980 GCF_000390285.2 Anoplophora glabripennis
GTGTGTGTGTGTGTGCGTGTGTGTGAGGGTGTGTAGGTTTTAGTCGTGTGGGGATGCCCCCTTACGGGGGCGTACGTGTCTTTTGGTGTATTAGTCTGTCTGGTATATTGTTTGTCGGGGGTCGCAATTTTAAAGAAATGTATTCAAAAATAATGCAAATAACTGATAAATAAAGTAAAAACTTACCTGGGCATAACCCCGGCACATATACCTGTAACAAAGATGCCGACGGCCTCTATGCTTGAGCCGGGGATTAGGTCGGTGGTTAAGAGGAAAGAAACGGATCTTGCTCGTTGCAATGCACTTCACTTTACAATAAACACGTCCGCTCACTTCGACCGCTCGCACGAGAATGAGTACAAGTGTAAAGACTGCTCATACGAAACTAAATACAAATATATTATCAAAAGGCACCAATTGAAACATAGATCCTTCGCAAGTGAAAATGTAAAGGTGTAACGACTGCAATTACGAAACTAAATACAGCAGCCATATTAAGCTACACCTATTGAAGCATAAAGATCCTTCACAGGTTTAAATGTATGGGTGTAACGTCTGCGATTGCGAAACTAAATACGGCAAGCATATGAAAGGACATCAACTGAAGCATAAAGATCCTTCACAAGTTCAAATGTACAGGTGTAACTATTGCGATTTCAAAACTAGCCAGTCATAGCTTTTTTTCGGGAAAAAATACAATTAGAAGTTTTCTTGTGGAATATTATTCAGAAACGTGTTATAAACAAAATATCAAAAAATCAATTCACTATTTGGGAAACTTTGTTAAAATAATGGTCAAAGTTATGGAAAAGTGGTTTTTCTGACTCGCATAAAAAACTGTTATTCATAGAGAGAAAAGATTTATACAAAAAGGTAGGTATTAAATAAATCTGTAAAATAAGACAAGTTCGATTAAATTCCCATAATTTGTTTATGCGGAGGAGCTCAAAAATGGTCGAAAATTGCCGTTTTTTTCAATTACTGATAATACAATTTTCATCGCAGACACTTGTAATTCAGGATTTTTGAGGCTTTTTAATTGCTTTTTAATTAACCATTAATAAGTGGTAAAAATTTCAGCCCGAAAGCTTCATTAGTTTGCCTTTGGCGGAATTTGTTATCTAAGAAGATGCTATTTTCAATTGATTTTTCCCAAGCTCAAAGGCGTTGTAGAATTTCGATCATTGCCAAGTTCTTTTTGTACCTAAATAGTTGTATCGACATGCATTTACTGAGAATTTAATTTTTCAAATTTAATTTGTTCAAAAATGACTGAAAAAATGTTAATATTTATTAAATTGTTAAGACAGGAATTATTATAAATTGAAATAGTAACGTCTATAGTTTAATTAGTACTATTTTTCCTCGAATTTAAAAAAAAATCGTTCCAAGTTGATTAGAAGCTGACAATTTTTTTTATTTAATCGCAGCGTCCTTAATTATTAAGAGCCGAAATTTGGAGAGAGTGTACATTAAGAGCTATATTTTCATGCCTTACATTAACATTAAGGCGAATTCAACTATTTAATTGCAAAAAAGAAGATAGCGGCGATGCGTTCTATTACTCGGTCTAGCATATTCTTATATAACAAATTCCATCAACTCCAAACCAATGAAGCTTTCGGGTTGAAATTTTTACCACTTATTAATGGTGTAAAAAGCCTCAAGAATCTTGAATTACAAGTGTATGCGATGAAATTTGCATTAATTATTAGCAATTGAAAAAAAACGGCCATTTTCGACCATTTTCGAGCTCTTGCGCATAAACAAATGGCATGTATATCATGGAACGACTGTGGTGTGGAATTACTCCAACGAAAGGGAAGTGCCCCGCAGTGAGCCGGATCAGTGTCGTTTCTTCTATCTCCCATCTCTATTAACCTTACTCTATGCTCACAGAATATGTTATTCTATTATGTGCTTTGCTGCCAGAAGCCAAAAAGGTTAGAAGTGGCTAAAAACAAAAACAATATTGTTGCAAAGCAATGAGTGATGTTAAGGAAACTTCGTGTAGGCTTTGCCTTAAATATATAACCGATAAATGTTTTGAAGTGATAGACAACGTTATTAGAGATATTCTAGATGGTCTTTTGCTGAAATTGGTAAGTCGGTGAATTATAATTAGATTAGATATTAACGGCCTCAAATGTAAAGCAGCTTTTGGTATTTTACGCCACAGTTATTGTCTTCCTGATTAAAGCTGCATATTTTTCAGAAATTTGATAACGAGAACAAAGAGGTTATATGTAACGTTTGCAGAAGAAAGTTAAATACAGCCTCAGAATTTAAGTCAATGTGTCTGAATACCAACAACACAATTATTCCTTATGTGAACAGCGGAAAAAAATTACAGCTCGACTTAAGACAAGTGTACATCCAGGAAAAGAAAAACGAGTTAGTTGAAATTTCTGGCAGTCAAAAAATATGTCGATTGTGTATGCACACAGTAAAAAGTGAGTTTAGGTGCATACGTGAAGAGGAACTTGAAGCTATTGAGAAATTGGCTCCTGAAATGGTATCAACGATATTAAATACTTGAATATTTTGTAAATTAATAAAACTGTTTTGTAGAATATAAATATCGTCAAGGATCCTGTTGTTTGTAAGCTATGCTTTGATTCTCTGCGTACTCACGACAGTTTTCTAAAAGATTGCTTAGAGGTAGAGGAAAAAATTAAAAGTAATTTCAATAGCTCAGCCACAGGAAGTCGGATAGATACATTTCTACTTGATTTAATTGTTAAGACTGAAAACGTGGACAAAGAATTTGATATCAACGGGATGGAAATGTCCATCAAAGCTGAAAGTATCGACATAAAATCGGAAGATGAGGAAAGGAGGTAAGAGAAGACATTAATTTAAAAAATTGCAGCCTGTGGTTCTGACGTTTCGTGATTTATATGATTAAAAAAGAATCTGGTGGTAAGCTAATTGTAACAAATTATGAGATTACGTCGGCTATAAACGAAATTGTATATATTTTTATACAACCATTAAGTTACTGGGGAAAAAATTTAAGATCATTATAAAACAATCGGTATAGCTTTAAATCAGATATTGGTACAAAGAATGCTATACTAGATTTTATTCCTTCAAAATTTTTTTTTCTTTTGACAAATCGAAATTATTTTGGAATGAAAATGATAGATCTCTGACCGAGTTACAAAACGATTAATGGTTATGTAAGCGGATTGCAAGAAGAAAATCATATTTATACGCATATTAAGTCATTCTTACAGAATGTTTAAGCCAATCCATTAAAATAGATTCAAACAAATAGAGATCATTTGCTAGTTTAAACCCCAAATAATAGATACCTTTGTGTGTACTATTTTGTAGCCACTAAGTGGACAGCTAATTAAAAAAAAAACAAAAAAGAGCCAGACGTGTGATAGAATTCGAGCGGATCGAAACAAATATTGGTAGAATTCAAATTAAAAAAAAATACCTTAAGAGGTTAATGTAAATGGGCAATTTTTCAAAAAAACCCTGTATACCTAAAACTAACCAAGTTAGCCAAGATCTTTCGGTACCAGCGAAGTAAACTCAAAGGAAGAAAGTGGGACATCGATATCAGATTTTTTGTATCTATCACCGTTTTGGCTGTACCCTATAAAACTATCAAAAATCAATCACCCCGTACGTACATATTACAAGCAATACTGATTTATACTCATATAAATATTTTAATTATATTTGGACCTGACTGTACGCACTGACAAAACATTTCAGGATAAAATGGAAAATATCACTTACGTAACTGATATAGCAGTACCGTCTTTTAAGATGATATACAGAGTGTTATTATTCTATTAAAATTGAATAAATCTATTAGATTGTACCCAAAATTATCTGTAATTTTTGTTGATGGATTTATTGAGTGACTTTATAGATAGCATTTCGCTAATGTCTTTTTAATTATTAAATTCGTTATCAAAAATCTGACTCGATTCATCATTGAAATTAAAACTATGGTATTAGTACTCTAGTTGATTCAAATCTAAGCTTGATCACGTTAAAAATGACACTTAGTTGTTTTGGTACGGTGATACAAATGTATAATTAATAATTACGGAGCCAGCGACACATGTCTCATTTCCTTCAAATGTAAATATGGTCGTTTATTAGTCACTTTTTTTAAATGCATTATTTTGACATGTCACCTATAAACCTCCAATTTTTTCAGCGATACGCTACTGCAGAACTCCCATATCGTACCATTCGAGGAGAGTGACTGTAAAGATGAATGTATTTACGAAACTGAAAGTGAGATCTGTCTTACGATAAACGAGAACGATTTGGAAGCATATAAATGTGAATCGTACGAGTGTGAAACAGAAAATAACAAATTACTGCATAGGCAAATGTTGGGGCATAAAGATCCTTCACAGAATCAAATGTACAGGTGCAATGACTGTGATTTTAAAACTAAATACACCCAGAATATCAAACGACACCAACTGAAACATAAAGATCCTTCGCAGGAACAAATGTACAAGTGTAACGACTGTGATTACAAAACTATATACAAGCGATATATCAAGCAGCACCAATTGAAACATAAAGATCCTTCGCAGGTTCAAATGTACAGGTGTAAAGATTGCGATTACGAAACTAAATTCAGGAGTTATATCATACGGCACCAACTGAAGCATAAAGATCCTTCGCAAGTGCAAATGTATAAGTGTAGCAAGTGCAACTACGAAACTAAATACAAGAATGGTATTAAACAGCATCAATTGAAGCATAGGGATCCTTCGCCAGTTCAAACATACAAGTGTAACTACTGCGATTATGAAACCAATTACAAGAGCGGTATTGGATGTCACATGTTGATGCATAAAGAGTCTTCAACCGAGCATTAGGAAACTTTGAGGAGACCTCAATTGATGCACAAATAAAGGTTTGCAGGTGTGAATTATTACCCTTCGTTCTTCGTGCAAAATATTGTAGAAATGGAGGCATATGAATATAACGCCTCTCTTGAAATTCATCTGCTGAAACATGAAATCTTGACAAAACGGAGGCCGACAAGTGAATTTGGACTAGCAATTGAAAAGTGTACACTTTTCCTGTTTCTCACAATATGACAATACACGATTTTTATGATGCAAAGCTGGTGAGAACTGTTGACTTCACTATTGTCTCAATTTTAATTTCTCGAACTTTGGCAGCAGACAGAACCTGAATACTGGTAATACTTTGTCACATATTTATTTCGAAATCTCAACCATTTTGGAAATAGTAGAGATATTTGAATTAAATTTGGTGTACCTTACATTGGGTCAAGTTTCTACAAAATACCGTAATATCAAAACCGTTGCATAACCAATGGCGGAAATAGTGGGGATACCGATAAGAAGGTCACTGTTTTGATGACGATGAATATTTTGTAAATTTCATTAGTTCACTTAATTCTCAGTTGATTTTTATTGAAGAGGTATCCCTTCAATTTTGAAAAACGAATTAATTCCAGATTATTGTTTTTTTATCTCAAAATAAGTTTATTACACAATCGGCATAAATCGAAAACGATTCTAAAACTAATCGTGTGACAATAAAAATATATTGGAATATTTTTGTATAAATACAATCTAGGGATCATTAAAAGCACAGAAGATTTGATATGAAAAAAAGCACGAAATCCAAATGGCCAACACAGTGGCGGCTCTAGATTTCCATACGAGGGAGGGGGGAAAAATATGTAGAAATTATCGAAAAAAATTTTTTAAATATAATTGGGCAGTTTTATTTTAAGTACTATTGAAATATTGGGGAAAATGTGTTCAGTAATATTTTTTATAGTGAAAGTCCGTTCTTCTGTATTTGTCCGCAATAAACTTTTCAATTACTTTTCCATTAAAGGTTGATATTTCTTGCACCATTGATTTATCAATAGATAGCATTACTGTTAATCTGCCTTTACAACCTATTTAAATTTTTACAAAAATACACAAGAAGCCATACGTAAATAACAAAATTTTACACCACACCTAAATAAATTACGTTTATTATGAAAAAAAGCCGTGAATAACTACCATTTGGTTACAGTCGGACTAAACAGAGCTCAAACTACATGGTAAATACATGCTACTCCCACTCCGTCTTTCATTGCTGTGCGCCGGTAACCATGACCACCACTATGAAATTTTTTTTTTCTTAGTAAATGAATCAAGTAATGTCCTTCGAGATACTAGAAATCCAGGAATGCGAAAGGAAAACATCGTTTGACTTGATTTGACCAGATTAAAAATAAAAAAATTTGTTTGAATTAGCTTTAAAATAGAGTCCAAAATGCGAGAATTAATTAAAAAAAATATATAATAAAAAGGGCACATATTTTTTTGGATTAATAAACAATTATAATAAATCCCATGTTCAAAGCTTCTGGCAGTCATTTCAAAATGTAGTTTTTTTATAAAAGTTTGGTGTTTGTACATAATTTTTGTCTGTTAATATTTATTATTTCCATACGAGAAGGGACCTGATGGAACAGTGCCAAGTAAAATGAGTTTTCTTATGTGATTAATCTTTGTCAAGAGTAATAATAGGACAGTACGAGTACTGCTTATTTGAATGATTGCATTATTTAAAATTTTCAATACGTCAGGTATGTGTTAAGAAAATCAATAAATTGAGCGTAATGCATACGTAACTCAACATAACGTAAGTTAAAGTAAGCATAATAAAGCAATAGTAAAGCATAGTAAAGCAGCATAATGAAGGTTAATGCAGTATTACGCAATGTAATACAATACAATGCAACTTAATTCTGTGGAATGTGACGTAATGCGAACCAAAAGGTACCAGTAAAAATTCGAAAGGTAAAACATGTTAACTAACGAAAGAAGCTGATGTACTGGGTGTTATTATTTGATTAAAATTTAATGAATTTATTAATAATGTCATTGTAGATTGTACTAATTATCTGTATCTGGCTTTTTGTTTATGGATTTATTGTGCGACTTTAAACTTAACATCCTGCAAATGCCTTTTTTGATAATTAAACTCTGAGAGAAAGAAGGAAAAGAAGAAAAAGGGAAACAGGATAATCGTTACATTTTAGCTTTTGCATAAATTAACTAGTATTCTTGTTCTGGTATTACTTGATATTTGAATTTTGTTGTTTGTGACTTTCATAATTTGTATCTTCTGATGTAAAGGGTGAACGGAATGACAGTACAAAAGCCTACCAGAACTAATAGGTTTAAGTACAATGATTGCCAGCTACAGACTTGCATTACCAAAAGTCACAACTGGTTGATCTAAATTTCTTATCAATAAAATGTCCAAAAACGAAATTCCTGGTCTTATTACAACTTTACACTTTTTTATTGCACTATTTGAGCAGCAGGAAAATTATTTCACTGTAATAAAAATGAAGTAATGCTTTGTGGAGTTCATAAACTTATAATTGATTGATTTTTTAGTGATACGCTACTGCAGAGCTCCCATATTGTACCATTCGAGGAGAATGACTGCAAAGATGAAGAGGATGGATGTAAACATGAGAATGAATCAGAAATGAAAGTCAAGCAAGACGACAAAGGATTGTACAAATGTGATGAATGCATTTACGAAACTTGAAGTGAGATCCGTTTTACGGCACACTGTGCGAGACACGAGAACGATTTGGAAGTGTATAAATGTGAATCGTGCGAGTATGAAACTGAAAATAAGAAATTACTTCAGAGGCACCTGGTGGGCATAAAGATCCTTCGCAGGTTCCAATGTACATTTGTGACGACCGGGATAATAAAACTAAATACAAGTTTGCTATCAAACTGCACCAACTGAAACATAAAGATCATTCACAGGTTTAAATATATAGGTGTGACGACTGCAATCACGAAACTATATATAAGAGGAATATCAAAAAGCATCAGTTGAAACATAAAGATCCTTCACAGATTCCAATGTACAAGTGTAACAGCTGCACATACGAAACCAAATACAAGTGTTATATCAAACAGCACCAACTGAAACATAAAGATCCTTCACAGGTTCAGATGTACAGGTGTAGCAACTGCGATTATAAATCCAAATACAGGGGTGGCATAAAATATCACATGTTGAAGCATAAAGAGTCGTCATAAATGCAATTGTTCTTTGCTAACAACCAAGCCTAGGGAGTCAATGAGGCGACCTCAGTTGATGTACAAAGAAAGGTTCGCATTCCACAGCTGCAGCGCTTTAACTTGCATCAAGATTGTAGGGTTCCATGCTTACCTTCCAAACGAAAAAGGGTTCCACATTCGAAAAAGTTTGAGAAACACTGGTATAGAGAATGGAAAATTTTTAAAATCGACTGTTGGGTTCTCATTGTCTCAAGATTTCATTCCTATTAATCCAATTATCTTGTCCGGCAATTTAAAAAAAAATCAACATTCGTTTTTTAGTACTAAATGTACTATTGTAAACATTTTGATATATTTTGCAATTCATTATTTTACTTTGACACTCCTTTTACAATTTAAGGTAAACTTCGGGACATTCTGCCGTTTAATTTTTGTTCGCTATCAACCCAATATGGGTCTCTATTTAAATTACAACCCATCTTTAAATTTTGGCCCAGGGTAGGCAATTTGTGAGTAATTCCTCACATTTGTGAGTATTTTGCTACTCTGTAATTTTGTGTGTAAAGTGTCATTGTGAGTAATCGGGAGGTCAGCATAGATATATTTTGTTCTTAAAAATCTTAGTTTAAGCCTAACTTTACGTGTTGTAGCAATGCCATTGCCTAAATTTGGAATATAAAGCGTTAAGAATCGATGTTAATTCCAAATATTTTTTTCTTAAAACCTCCAATAAATATTTTGTTCTCGCATTATTTTGTTTTTTGTTACATTATTTTTAACATGTACACAATTTTTGGTAGACAAGAATATTTTTGGATGAGATATTTTTTTATTAGGATAGTTTTTAGTGAATTACTTAATAAGTTATTGTGTTGTTGCTTGTTATTAAATAAATATTAATCCCTTTTGTATCCGAGTTTTTGTTTTTTATTAGTCTGGTTACACCGATCCTTAATCCTTACAGTTTTGTATCTAAAGGATGTATCAAAAAAATCTTAGTGAATACTGAAAATAATGCTGTAAAGAAAGTGCAAACACGAACTGTATTTTGTATCTGTACTAGATCGTGTTCACAATCTTACCTACCCGCTTCCCGATTGTAATTTGATGAGCGTGATCTTCAAGCATATACAACTGGAGGAAGCTTGTCATTGAGAAAAGTGTGGCTGAGTGTGCGAGAGAGACAGAAAATATCTCGGTATTTGCTGTCTCACTCTAGCACGCCGCGATTGGTTGGAGCACTCATTTTCAACCAATCCAATAGTATACGTTCGGAGAGCGTGA
>NW_019419705.1:0-3671 GCF_000390285.2 Anoplophora glabripennis
TGTCGACTCTTCCAAATTAAGTCTTCATCTAGATCATTGTCTACGCGTAGACAATTGCATTGTCTACGTCGACATTGTCTACCCGCTCATCCCTGCCACAGATCACAGAAAAATAAATTCACTCACTAAACTAAACTAAATAAACTCACTTACACTCATTCACATATAAACTTAGTCACTAAACTAAACTCACAGATAAATAAAGTCATTCACAGACATTAAACAGAGCCTTCTAACGCGATCGGTAATTCATATCATTAAATATTTCATTGTTTCGCTATTCTTTCTACATATTTCATGTTTTACTTCTAGAAACACATTGTGCTCAGTTTCCTGTCTCGCCAAATAAAACATTTACAATTCCAAACGCCACTTTGAAATCATCCCCAAAGCATATTCTCTGTTGTGCGCCCATCAGTTATCATACAAACGTATGATGTATACCTCCAGATAGGGATCAAAGGGATCCGGTAAATTCTGCTATTATTGAATAAGTTCGTTCCTCTAAATCTCTCATAAACCTGAACTTTTAAAACACCGCGCCGCTTTGTCTTTATTCCCTGACAAAAACAACTATCTGCTCCCTGAAAACGGTGATATATTCAAAGTGGAAGTTTGTATGATAAATGTATTTATTTTCGGTATTTACGCAGTAGATGTATGAAACACACCGCCTACCTTTATTCTGTGTTAGTCTTTGTTTCGATTTGCAATTCAGTAATAATATTTTATTCATCTCTGACCTGACTATTTTTAATGTAATAATTAGAAGTGGGATACAGAATCAGGAATGGGATTATAAAATCAGAAGTGGGATTCTCGGAAACTGAATACATGTTTCTAGAAATGTAAAACTGGTTTCCAACCACTAAACGCCACCGCCATCGGGACAAACAATAGACGGGTACCTAAACCTCGCTAAAATCCAGTTTTATTCAAATATTGTCCTCGATGCGTTTGCTCCTACAGCGAATTTATGAGATATGAGTTTGTTGAGACTCAGTCGTAAGAATCAGTTTCTGAGGTTTGCTTTGGCCCCGAGTTCGTGTGAATATAAATGCCGCCGTGCATGAGTAATTTAATGGATAATAAATCCAGTGTTTGCACCCGGACGGTTGTTATCCATTAGGAAGAACGAAATGTACACGGGATATTTAATATCCGGAACGAATCGATTCTAATGCGTTTATTAATTGGAACAACAGTCGAATATTATATTTTCGCGCTATGAATCTCCCATAAACGTTGATTTATTGGTACTTTGTAAACAAAAAATAAATAAAACGGAGAATAATACAAGCGAACATCGAAATTGCAAATTATATACAGCTGTGTCGAATATTTTAGGTCGGAACGATTTTTTGTTCACGACTGAAGTAAATATTTTTTTGTTTAGGACTGTAATAAGAATAAAGTGAATGAGTCAGATTTGGATGGGCTGGTGACAGCAGCCTCTTCTTTAATATTGAATATTTGTCACTTTCATGGCTATGTCTTATAAAAATGTGAGTCAAACCGTCAAAGACTTATTCTAATAAACGATTTGATGCATACCTACTTTGTTTTTAATGCACGTTTTGACGTAAGAACTCGATAAAATTACTTTATCCACCTTATAATCGGACTTTTATCCACACATATGAACCGTCTAAGGTGATACTTTATCCATTAGTGGTATAAAGTAACTTTATTTCACTAGTAGAATAATGAAAAAGTAATAAACCTATAATAAATCAAATTTAATTTATTTACTTATTAACATTAATATTTACATTTATAGTAATAGACATTTAGTTTTTTGTTTTATCACATTTAATTTCAGTTCCGTTAATAACAACCGTTGTAGCATTGTTGCCATCATGTTCGGAACACATAACATCTGTTGAAGTTTGTGAAGAATTTGCGTAAGTTACGGATGTTTCTTCTTGTAAGGAACAGCTACATTTTCTTTGAATTTTTCTTGCAATATCAAGTTTGTTAAATATAGGCTCCTCAATATATCTTTCTGGTGCAGAGGAGCTCTTCCATCCACCATGTAGTCCAATTAAATAAGCCTTTAAATCGAAATTTTGCCAACTTGGCTGAATTTTTGATATGAGTTAGTTTAAGGTATATTATAACAATAAGTGAGAGTAATTTTTTGTTCAACCCCCGGCCAAGGGTGGAAAAAGATAAAACAAAGGGCTTTTTCAAGATAACTCAAAAAGGGTAAGAGCTAGAAAAAAAAGTTTTTCATGAAAGTTGTAAAGCAGACAATTCTACATAAAAATGGCCTCTTAACTTTTTCTTGTACTATTACAATTAACAGAGTTAGGGAGGCTAGAAGTTAAGGGAAGATTTCAGAAATTTAAAAAAAATCATAACAAACAGAAAAATGATTGAATTTTGTAATTTTTTTTTTCAATCTGCTCTAAAATATGTAACTTTTCTTTTCAGAGAAATAGATATATTTTTTAATTTTTAATAAGAAAGTTATAACAAAAAATCAAATTTTTAATCGTTAATTTTAATGATTTAACAAAATTAAATTTCTGAAATCTTCCCTTAACTTCTAGCCTCCCTAACTCTGTTAATTTTAATAGTACAAGAAAAAGCTAAGAGACCATTTTTATGTAGAATTGTCTGCTTTACAACTTTCATGAAAAACTTTTTTTTCTAGCTCTTACCCTTTTTGAGTTATCTTGAAAAAGCCCTTTGTTTTATCTTTTTCCACCCTTGGCCGGGGGTTGAACAAAAAATTACTCTCACTTACTGTTATAATATACCTTAAACTAACTCATATCAAAAATTCAGCCAAGTTGACAAAATTTCGATTTAAAGGCTTAGTTAATTGGACTAATGCTGTTTGATGGTTGTAAGATCAGCATCTTTATTCGCCAATAAAGTTGAAGTGCGTCTCATACAATGGCCAATATATTGTAACGAATTGGAAATGTACACAAACAATCACGAATTAAAAATTACCTGACCGAACTTTGGATCGTACATATAAAAATTAACTATTATTATAGCAACAACAAAACAGTATAACATTGTTAATATAAAGATTATGAATATAAAAACAAAGTAACAATGAAGGATATCACATAGTATAAAATTAATAATTTTCGTTTAATTCACAAGTACAACATAAATTTTTCAAAAGAATGCATGACATCGACACATGTTAACACTCATTGAGAAAACAGAATTTAAGCCTAGAGTGTCGTATATCAAATAAAAGCCCAATATCTATAGATGAATCTGGTATACATATCCTGGGAAGACGAGTAACTGCATAGAAGGTAGTCATAGTATAAAATTTTTATCAATTGTCAAATTAAATTATAATTTTCATATATGTCAAAACTAAAGTTGGCTTTACAAGTACCTGGAGATGACCTATAAAAAAACATAAAATAAGGAATATTTTAATAATTAGTTATAGAATTGTATGATAAAATAAAAGGACATTTGTAAAAAATGTATTAGTCAAAGGAGTGTAGTGAAAAAGTGTTGTTAAAAAAGGACATCCTAGGACTGAAAATTCTGTGAAGGGACCTTAAGCAAAAATAGGACCAGAATAATCCAGAAAGGATGAAAAACAAAAGTTTATTGATTGGTTACGGCTTGGGTTTTTGGAGAATGCAGAGTAGAGAGGCAGCTCCAATAAATTTAAATTTGAACAAGAA